>NC_090228.1:46264884-46564884 GCF_024489055.1 Chanodichthys erythropterus
AAATTCAGCAGCATCAATAAATGAAGCATGAAACCAGAACTTGCTGCAGTAAACTCTTGTGTGGAGGGGAGATTAATTGATGGTAATGGCCTTCATGATTTCCAAAAATGAAATGCACTTGATTTTTCGAATAAAGAATGATTGATATTTTTAATAAGATTGACTTGATTTTCTCTCAAGTTCAGCGCTTTCAGCCAGAAGCCAGCAGAAGAGGATGTTCTCGAGGCCAACAAGCAAAAGGAGGGGCACAAAGGTACATATTTCCAACAATGCATATTTCCATGGATTAAAAATTGACATTCATCTAATCTACATTTACATCTAATTAATCTACATCTAATCTATAAGCATTATTCTTTCTTAGTTTCATGCACTTTCCACACCACTTTCGCAAGATGGGCAAAAGCAGTTGCCAAGGATGTTTTCATAAATCAAGAACGAGAGTCAGAGGTTCAAAGACGAACAGATACCGTCGTAGTTCCAACCGTAAACGATGCCGACCCGCAATCCGGCGGCATTATTCCCATGACCCGACGCAACTTCTTCCTCTTCTAATCATAAAAATAACAATGTTTAATGGAGACTCATTTCACTTAAAGCCTCTGTCAATATACTCCCATGCAGAGTGCACTGTTTATAACATAAAGGCCCGGTTTCTGAGACAGGGCTTAGGCTAAACCAGGATTAGGCCTTAATTCAATTAAGATATATAAGTAGCTTTTATAAACATACACTAGAAAAAAAACATTACTGGTGTGCATCTCGAGACAAAACAATGGCTCTAACACATTGTCAGTGCAAGTTACTTTCAGTTAAATCATGCATTTAAGGCTAGGACTAGCTTAAGCCTTGTTTGTGAAACCAGGGGAAAAGTTCATATCTCCAATAATGAATCAAGAGGACTGAGGAGACGCATTGATTTGTGTCTTGATGCGAGACTACACTGAAAAGGCCATGCATGACTAGGACATGCTCCTAGGACATTGGATGTTGCTACTCTGACTTATTGTCCACACCTCTACAGCCACTACTAGTAACAAAGGACTTAACTTTTTGTAACAACGGGATAAGGATTAGCTCGTAGGGCAGACATTTCATCTACTTGCCTGGTGGAAGGCGGCCAGTTGGGTCAAATGAACAACGTCACTGACTATAACCAGGTCTGGTTTTACGCCCTGTTCAAAGTCAGCTAGGATACTCTCCATATATCTTGAGAAAACTTGCGTAACAAAATCGAAGCAGAACAAGTGGTGATCCTTGCTGTACTGTCTCACTTCTCTGTACGCAGTGACCCAACCGGCCGTCTTCCACCAGGCAATCTTGTTAAAATGAAAACTCACCCTAGGAAATATGGATAAGATATCAGTGTTTCAGACCAGTAAGGACTGAAATGTCTGCCCTATGAGCCGATCCTTTTTACAAAAGGTTAAGAACAGTTGAGTACTGCAGTAGATATAATCATCACTCGTCTTGAAATGGTAAAATTTTCAGCAGTTTTGAAAGGATGACAGCAAAGTTTGTCTCGTATTTATTGAACATGTCCAACAAGTCATGGGGGAAAAATAATGTGTTAAAAATGTATCTCCCAGCACTGTCAAATGCAAAGACTATATGAATATTACAATGCACCTATAGCGGGAATCAAGGCTTTGTTGGGACAGCGAACATATACGAAACAAACGCTCAGGTGTGAAAACACCCTTAACTCCTGAAGTTTGATACACTTCCTATTCACTGACTGATCTGTAAAAGAAAGCGTGTTGTAATCTGAAGTAACCTACAAGACCAGATATACATCACTGGATGCCAAGACACAGTGCAGGAAAAACTAGGGAAATTAATCCAGAATTACCCAGCACATATCTGACACGCAGCTGGTACTGAACATCCTTCTATTTGTGGTAATAACTACGGTAGTTTTCAAGCCATGCCTCTGTTGCCTGTGCCTTAGTGGGAGCATTTCCATTCACGGTAACAGGGAGTATGTCCCTAAAGGCATCCCAGTCTCTCGGTTTAGATACTGATGCACATATGGCCTGGGTAGATGTAGAGAAAAGAAAAAGAAAAGGCTCAGTTTATTTGTGTGATGTCCCAAGCATTTAGTAGAGTCACAAGAAGGTAAATGTTGTGGTCTGCTCAACCCTCCTGCATACATGTTGCATTACTCTCACCACAAGTATGGAGCTCCCATGCTTGTTTCTGCTGGTGTTCATAACTGTGTGCAATAATAACATGTATGAGAGACTTGAAATGATCAGTCAGCTGTTAAATGTATGTCAGTGACGAAGCACACGTTTTGAAAAGCCGTATAACATCTGCCATAGGATTGGCCAGTGGTGCCCCAGATGTGGAAAGGAAAAACATGCCTTTGTCGTCTGTGCTTTTTTGTGAGTAAAAGTAGTCCGTGCTGATCATTGTAAAGTACTCATTAAAATACTGTTGGGAGATGTGTACAAAGAAGCTAAAGTTTTAGTACTTCTCCAGCGACAGGACATTATTCCAGATAACTTAAGAACAGCAAATGCATTTCTCCAAATAAAAGGTAAATATACAATACCAGACATCATGATTTTCCAGTGATATAAAATAATATTTTATTTATTTATGCTTTCTGATTTTATAGTTTTAGTGTACAAATGGTTTTGCATTTTTCATGGTAATAATGAAATAATTATTGAAACAGAGAATTAACTTAATTTACTGAAACGTTCAAAGCCATTAATGCTGACCAATAAGCCATAAGAAATAAACTGTGAATAGTATATTTCCCCAAACACTTGGTGACCCAACAATTCAAGCTTCAGTTAAGCATACTATACCTGTGTAACAGGTATTGATTATAATTTGTTTTTATTTTAAATTCTCCCCCCAAAAATTGTGAAAGGAAAAATGTGTTTTTATTTCTTTAGTTCTTGTGATTTGCGGTTGTGACGTCATCGGCGCGCTCTCGCTGCGGGTCCGCGGGAGGTCTGAGCGGAGCGAGGTATGTATTTGTTCACTCCCGTTCAAAAGTGTTTAAAAGGGAAATAATAAATGCTTAATTGATCTGTGTTTCGTTAAAATGTGTAAATGAGATAAGATTGAGTAAGTTACCTTTACTTAGTTACTAGTTTAAAGGCGTTATATCTGCAGAAGTGGATTTTTTTTTTTACTGTGGGAATGCTGTGTGGTTGTACGTTAGCATCTGTGTGAAACCAGACTGCTAATTTCCCTTATTTGGTTGAATGTTTGGCAAGAGCAGGCAAATTCATAATACAGCGATTAATAACTGCATGTTTCCAACCAATGCAGGTATGGATATGTATTTTGATGTGTATTTGTGAGCTCTTCATCATTTGTCTGGAATTGAATTGTTTAATATAGACCAGGGCTATTCAGTAAGCTTCATTCGAGGCTTGCCGAATTATCGAATTTAAAAAATTGACAAATAAATAAATGAAAAAAAAATCGTTTTAAATGAAAATATTCTGAAAGTGAGACTTGTTAGCCATGATTACTCACTACTACTGTAAAATATTATGATATTATACATAAAAAAAACAACTAAACACAGGTAAAAACCATACACACCTTCACAAAGAAATTATATTCCTATACCAGAAGCGTGCAATTGTGTTCTGAAATGAGGCAAACGTCCTATTTTTACATTAACAATGTAATTAATGTTCTATTTATTAAAACCAAATCAATCTCATCGAGTTTAAGCATTTTTACATTTATTCCAAAATAATAACTAAAGACAGTAACAACTTATTTATTTAAGGTATGCAATATAATATCAATGAGGAAAAAAAATTACTTGGTGGTTTTTTTTTTCTGCTTAAAATTGGACACTATAACAATATCATTAAACTTTTTCATAAATGTTTTAATTTACTTATTTTTTAAAAGTTCATTTAAAAGTCTCATTTTATTAAAAACAAACTAAAATAGACTATGTTGCCTGAAGGCAACACCCTACCATAGAGGGTTAAACAATGTATTTTCTTTGTGTATGGATTTTCAGCTGTTCTTTTTAGGAACTTATTTCGGATCATCAGTCATGCTCGAGCTCATCTTTATTTCACCAAGCTGAATGCACTAAAACCCCTGCAGTCATCATGTTTTCAGGTCTTTTCAGGTTTGATTTTGACGTGACATAAAGCAGTGATATCTAAGTGGGTGAGCTGTTTACTTACATTTTAATTGGTTTTCCCCATTGACGGCATCATTTTATTAATTTATTAAAACAAGAAGCAGGATTTATCGCACAAACCAATCATATCCAATCATATCTATTGCTTCCTCTCACATGACTCCACCCTCCCCCTCTATTACCCTCCACAAAACCCACCACACGCTTTAGGGGGTCTGTTGATTTTCTATGAGCTCAAGGGAGGCATGAGAGACACAGATTCCTGCTGTAACTTTACCTGTGGTTGTTGCTGTTGGACAGTGTTCCTTTAGAAAGACAGTGACGTTTGTTGTCACGTTCTGTAATATTTGCGTGTTTTTTTGTTTGTTTGTTTTTTGTTTTTTCGTTTTTTTTGTAATGTGGATTATATTCTCATTCTAATATTTTGAGGATGCACTGCCTCCCTTGCCTTCTTGGAGGAAATGCATAAATTACTATAACATAGTATTCAATATAAATATTACACATTTCTGTCCACACCAAGGTAAATACATTACAATACTACAATACATTCATGGTAAATGTTTGCAAGGGTGGTCATTTTGGGATTTAAAAGTTTTCTAACTTGGTTCATGGCACAATGTTTCTCCTGTTTTCCTCACCAGTCTTATTGGGAATGTTAAGGCTGTTTCATCTGATGTAAAACTAGTTTAATCATCGAGTGATTTATATCCGGTAAGTCTGTGTTGAATTCAAATGCTTCTCACTGGATGTCAAAAAGCTGTTTAATAGTGGTATCAAGTAAACTAGTGAAACACATGAAAACAGCATTATTTGTTGTTGTTACTGACCAAGAAACAACTTCAGATGATTCAGTGTCAGAGCGGTCTGCACAAATCTGAAATGTTTCAGATCGTTATGCAAGTGCATATGACCAATTCACCGAAAAGAAAGAATCTAACCAAAAGAATGATTATTTCACAAGTGATCGGTATAGCTGATTCAGTCAAAAAATATTGAAATAGTTCACTTCGTTCCATGTGTAGTATAGTTCAGTTTGTGAGATGAAAGAAAAAAATGAAAATGAAACATGTTCATTAAAGCTCAGTTCATTCATTCATTCAAAAAAAAAAAACACCCCGAAAAGGTAGAAAAGAAACATCATCCAAACAATTCTGTTAAATCCAATCACTCCTACTGAAATGTCTATTTTTAATCCATTTACTTATTAACTTTGAAAAATATATAATATATTATTTTATAATATTATGAATAATAGCAGTTATTATTTTTTTATTGTAGACCATATTTTAATGTGGGTTACAATTAGGACGTGTATGTGTTTACAAAGCAGTCTTCAGAGATAGAGTCTTCTAGGCAGAGAATTTCAGTTTTGTTTTACCTCCAATTTATGATTTCATCTACTGAGACTTGTCTCGTGTTGGTTCATGATTGAAATAAGTGGTCTCTCCTGAGGAGCATATCCGATGTAATGCCGAAGAGTCTATGTAACCCTTCTTCTGGATGCCATAGAGGGCAATGGGGGCCCATCAGTCTATAGGCATCACTTGGGAGGCAGTCAGGGTAAGTGATGAAGGGTGGAAAGCCGGAGTTGCATTTATGCAGCAATGCATTGTGATGTGCTCTGATAGTCTGCTGCTGCTGGTAGATGTGTTTCCTCCCAGTCTGGCACAGGACCTTCTCCCTGGACCGAGGTTTGTCTTCAAAGCCAGTCTCATCACAGTTGTAGATGAGCTTTGGCTTGTCCTCCAAACTGTGCTTCACATAGAGGGCCTCATACAGGTTGAAGAAACCTTTAATGGCCTCTGTCCTGGGAATCTGTCATCAATTTTGGATGGTGGGCCTTGAACCTAGACCACCAGACATCACTCGGTCCCTTCTCAGATTTACAGTGGTGCTCTCGGTTCTGACACTCTCTTTGATGATTCCAATAGCAAGAACTTTTACTAAACTTGTTATTGGGAAGCCAATTTTTATTATAAATAAATAAAAATCTCTTCCTCTCCAGGTGTCAGGGCCGAATTAGGATGAGGGTTGTGGGTATATTTTTTTTGTTTTGTAGTCTTGTAGAGTGGTGTGGGGAATACTATAGTTTTGGCTGTTGCCCTCAAGCTTGCTCCTGCCTTCACTTCCTCAACTGCCTTCTCTAGCAACTCCTTTGGGTACTGCTTTTTCCTTCCGGACATCTTTCCCTTTTGTTTTACTCTTTGAAATGAACAAATGATTACAAAACTGTCTGAATTTAAACAATAATTTGTTGTATGAAATCTTATTAAATATGTGAACATCCTGTCATTGTTTAACTTTGTTAAATAATGTACTTTTTATGAAAGGTTGGCTATGAAATAACATCAAAATCAAGTTATAGTTCATCAAAATCAAGTTAAGAGTTATAGTTCATGTTTAATTTGTTAAAGAAGGACAATTTAAATTGTAAAAATATTAAATTCATGTAACATTCAGGGATGCAAACAGGTAAGGGGGAAAAAGGTGAGAACATCGTGTGGGGCGGGGGCATGCTTTGTTTTTTGTTTTGTTTTTTAATTTGCTTTACAAGCTCATTTGTAGTTACTTTAAGGGATTTTTTATTTATTTTTAATACCATATATATATATATATATATCCAAAACTGTAATGCAGGATATTTAAGACAACATTGGCTGATTAGACAGCAATACTGAGCTAAACTGCAAACTGTTTGCCCTCTCTCTCTTTACCATTCCCACATCTCAGGCCTCAAATACATAAAATATTCCCCATTAAAGACATTAGTTTTTAAAGTAAGAGTAAAGGAAACAATGTACAATACTCATTGAAACATCCAAGTACCCTTGAAAAACACTTTCTCGTTGGATCTATGCAAATCCCATAAGTGACCTATTTTGTTCTCAAAAAGGTGAGTTGTCACTGAAAGGTGAGGAGTTTGCATCTGTGAACATTAAAGGTACAGTATACAATTTTGTCCACTAGAGGCGCTGCTTCTGCTTTTCCGGTCATGAGTATGAGGTGACACAGCTCTGTTTATCATATTAGATACATTTGAGAGTGTTGAAAATGATGTTATAACGTTACTCTGTGCGTTTGCTTGGCGGCTGCTGTGTGACACTGTTACACACTGCAGTAAGAAAGATAGATTTTAGAATATCATATTAATTAGTTTTCTGTCTATAAATATATCAAAACAGTTGTTCCCTTGTCTATTAAAATGTGTAATATATTAAAGCGTCTTCGGTGTTTCCAGGGTTTCTACAAAATAAAACCGCAAACCAAGGGTAACGCGGGTATGACGCAATTGACAGGTGACTCCTCACGTCCCAGAGCCTTGGTTAAAATTGCCATTTTCTCACGATTTACAAATAGTTGCAAACATTTGGAATATTGTAAGTACTCAAGTGAACAAAATATATAACACTGGCCTAGTGGTTTTTTGATATTTTACTGCAAAATATGCACCTTTATTTTAATTGACCCTTTATGAATATAAACATCGTTGCACGCAGGATGATGGGCAAACAGCATCTGTGCTGTCAGACGTTCTGCCTGTCTTAATTGTTTAAAAAATCCTATTTCAAAGCATTTATTTAATGAAACGTATTATATTTAACATAATATTCATTTCATAAAACTAATACTGTTAGAAGCATAAATCAAAATGAGAGTCTGAATTAAAAAAGTCTGGGTACCTTTGCTCCATTTCAGTTGTTTGTTCAGCCAGCTGTTGCAGAGCTGAGCTCACACACGTCTCAAGGAATGAACACAACATGAGAATGAATGAGAAAATCTCCTGCAGCAAGTAGAAAGGTTTGCAGTTTATGAAGAGCGCCCTCAATTAGGAGAGCACATCTTCTTCAGCATTGTTACATCTGAACACCAACATTCATTAATGTAGAAACACAATCCACCACCTCGTTTTCCCTTATAACTCCGCAATGCGATCTGCTCTGAACAGCTGGAAGCCCGGCAGATGTAGCACGTTGGCTGGTATGGCTTCACTCAGCCAGGTTTCAGTGAAGTAGAGTTTGAAAATTTGTTTCAGAGTTTGATGTTAATGCAGGTGAGAAGTTCATCCATTGTTTTATTAAGGTATTGGACATTCGCAAGATGAATACTTGGGAGCGCAGTGCCCCTCCAACAAAACGTCTGCATAATCAAAAACCGGAAAAATATTGTCTGGTATGTGTTGCTGAATGTTAAGGAGTTTGTCTCTGGTAAAAGTTATAGAAGAAGAATGACTAACACAAACAAAAACAACAGAAGAAGCTCAACACTGAGGCAGCCATGTAACCATCTTGACTTATTAGTAGGAGAGAAGTTAAGATTTTAAGCAGGTGTATTATCATAGAACAGACTTAGAGGTTTAAACAGTGCTTCACATTCATTAGCAAAGCATCCAATAGGTTTATGTGAGGAAACATGTCATCTGAAAGTGCAGTAAACATAAAAATGAAAGGAATACACTAATTGAAGAAATGAGGAGGAAAGGGGATAAATTTTTTTCTTATCCTGTGAACATTAGTATTAGTATCTATCATTCCCATTGATCTAAATGGCTGTTCTTTTAAAAACTGTGGTTACCCATCTGAGCATCAGAAAGTTTTGTGAAGTTTGTGCATATAATATATTGGCATATTAATCATAATAGGACATTCATAACAAATATAATGAATCAACGCATCAAAATTTTGTGATAAATTTGCCAGCATGATCTAGAGCTGATGTGTGCAAAGTTTGGTAAAGATCTCATGAATGGCCTAGGAGGAGTTCATGATTTATTTTTTTATTTATTATTTTTTTTAAATAGAATGACTTGTAGCAAAGAAATGAAAAATACATACACATTTTGAAAACTTAATGTTGCTTATTATAGCACCACCATGTGGCTGAATCTCACAAGATATCATGCACAGCCTCATTTTAACTATATGAATGTTAATTTTCATAACAGTCAAACATTATAAAATTTACCTTATTAGCTGCTGCAATTTCATTGGCTGCCAATGGTCATGTGCCCGTCCCAAAAATATAATTGTCACTTTATAATATTAATATTGAGCCACTGTACTCACATAAACTGATTTAAATATGTTTTTAGTACATTAATGGATCTTGAGAGAGGAAATGTCATTGCTCCCTATGAAGACCTCACGGAGCAATCGGATTTCAACTAAAATATCGTAATTTGTGTTCCGAAGATTAACGAAGGTCTTATGGGTGTGGAACGACATGAGGGTGAATTTATTACACACATTTATTCTGACATGTTATTTCACTGACAGAAGAGAGTAAATAAACTAATAACTTAAGAAAAAAACTGTTTAACTTACTGTTACTCATCATGAGCTCAAAGCATTATGGGTAGAATCTCTCTACAGTCTATTCTGATTGATCAACAGTTTCACTGATGATCTAGAACAGTGGTCACCAACCTTTTTAAGCCCAAGATCCCTGACCTCGACCTTTTTGAAAGACAAGATCTACTTGATAGAAAAAGACAGCCCAGATTGTATTTAGTATTTTTTCCGTGGCCAATGTAGATTCTGATTTATTTATTTATTTATTTTTACAAGCAAATTGGCCGATTCTGATACTGGTTGCAGATATTCATTATTAATATTATTATAATAAACAAAAATACATAGCCATTTCAAATTGGGAACCACTGCTTTTTGATCACAATCCAAACAAAGATACAACTCACGTTGCATGAGCAGTTATTTTTTTTGTTTTAATTAGATTTAATTTCTGGATTTAAAGCAGAAACAGAACAGTCTGACTTTATCTTTGTGAAACTGTAATTTACAATTATGCTACATACACAAAAAAGCATGAAACAAAAACGTAAATTCAACAGCAGGTGGCGCTTATGGAGCAGCAGTAATACAGTGTTTCCTTGGTTACCGCTGTAAACAATACTGAAATGCGCTAATAATTAGCTACTATATTCTAAGGTAAGAGGAAAATAAAATGCCATTGCCATCGAAATCTTTCTGAAGACTGATCTCCTTTTAAAGATGCATTCATATAAGCCCTCACCCAAATTCAATATTTATATTTTCTTCCTATATTTCGAGCATCGTTAACAGTGAGCTGATCTGCCTGCTACAGAATTGTCTCCTCTTTGCGTCCGTCTTCAGCGTCTCTGGCCTCTTGTTAACGGCCGTTTACAGACTCAGAAATGATGTGGGCTATTTACCTTTATCTGTCTGTCCCAGTAGCTCCCAAAAATAAAATAAATACAAAAATACAGTACAAAGACTGGAGATATTTCTGTTATTTTCGCGAGCTACTGGAACAGTGATAAAGATCGACCGGTCGATCGCGATCGACGGGTTGGCGACCACTGATCTAGAACAATAAACAGTAAACCCAGGATAGAGTGGTTGAGTGAATGTGGTCTGGACTGTGTGGATGAGGATCATTGTGTCTCCAGAGACGCTGTAGAAGGACAGAGTTCCTGCACTGTGATCCACATACACTCCTATTCTCCTGCTGATGGGCTTTACTGGGAGTTCAGTCCGTATGTTATTGTGTCTGAATGAGTATCTGTTAGAAGAGCAGAACAAACTCCAGGACTGATTATTACGTCCAAACAAACACTCATAACCCCCTCCCTTCCTGCTGATGCTCTTATATGACACTGATATAGACACATCACACTTCCACTCAATCTCCCAGTAACAGCGTCCACACACACTCTCTCTACACAACACCTGAGGATACACATCAAATCTGTCTGGATGATCAGGATACGACTGCTTGGTTTCAGTGACAGTAATCACTCTGTTCTCATCAGACAGACGGAGGTGTTTATTCACTGTGTTTGGATCCAGAGTGAGCTGATGGGAATCTGATGGAGATAAAACACATCAGGATCAAGAATTATCAATCTGTCTGATCTTTTAATGTAGCTGACATCTTCATGTTCAATATATCAGAAGTCTCTTCAATGTAGTTTACCTGATATCCTGTGCAAATCATCATTTACATGATCAACTATAAAATTCTTCTGTCATGTTTCCTTTCTCCTTCTACAGGAAGAACATGAACACACTCAGTGAGTTTCTCTGCTTGTTTCTCTTAGTGACTTACATTTTAGGAAGTCGTTCCTGGTCTTGAGGGCATTGATTTTGTCAGGGTCTGTGGAAATCAACAGACATGAAAATTATCAGTGTAGTTTATCAGATATCCTGTGCAAATCATCATTTACATGATCAACTATAAAACTCTTCTGTCATGTTTCCTTTCTCCTTCTACAGGAAGAGCATTAACACATTCAATGAGTTTCTCTGCTTGTTTTCTTAGTGACTTACATTGTAGACATTAAGACACTTCTAATATAATGTTCTACATAATATGAGATAATGGAGGATCATTTCTGAGAGCAGATGAATCTGGGAGCTCTTTTTGAGCTCCTCTTTGCAGAAATAGATAAAAAAGATATTTTGATAAATGTTTCTGCTGTTTTCATTACTTTCACCCCTGGTATTTTGTTTGTGAGATTAAGTTAAATGAAATCATAACTGTTACAATTAGATTCTCTTTAGCTTTTATAAACATACCCAAGATGGTATGTCCTCAAGATCTGTCAGTACAAGTTACTTTCAGTTAAAACAGCTCAAACATGCATTTTAGTCTAGGACTAGCGTAAGCCTTGTCTGTGAAACCAGGGAAATATATGTTTGTAACATTTTAAGAAATAAAAGTATTTGGGGGATTTTAATATTAAATAAGGGCAACGATAGCCCTATGTTTGTGGTGTTAAAAGTGGCCTAGATTTTGTACACATTCAATGAGTCTCTTCTAACCTTCAGTTTACGAGGTGTGAGGCTGAACCAGTTTTACCTGGTTTAACTTCTTACATTGTGCAGTTTGGCGTTTGACATTTCAACTCTTCACAACTCCCAACTGTCTCGTTACAAATCAAACAGAATCGCTTCGTGTTGGATTGGGGCAAAATGAACGCATGCCTCTCTGTCCAATCATCTTTGAAAACTATTTTCTTAGTCAACTTTTAATTTCCTGGAAACTGACATCCGTACCCATTCAAACGCTCCAGTGAAGTGTCGCCTGATTACAACACCAAAGAGCTGTCAAAGGATGTCAGGGACAAGATTGTAGGACCTACACAAGGCTGGAATGGATGACAAGACCATTGCCAAGCAGCTTGCTGAGAAGGTGACAACAGTTAGTGTGATTATTCACAAATGGAAAAAACAAAATAATTGTCTCCCTCGGTCTGGGGCTCCATGCAAGATCTCATCTCGTGGAGTTTCACTGATCATGTGAACGGTGAGGAATCAGCCCAGAACTACACAGATCTTGTCAATGATCTCAAGGCAGCTAAATGTGTGTAGTCACCAAGAAAGCGACTGGTAACACTGCGTCGTGAAGGACCGAAATCCTGCAGCGCCCGCAAGGTTCCCCTTGCCTAAGAAAGCGCACATACAGGCCCGTCTGAAGTTTGCCAATGAACATCTGAATGATTCAAAGGAGAACTGGGTGAAAGCGTTGTGGTCAGATGAGACAAAAATCGATCTTTAAACTTCATGATGCGCATAATCCCACAAGCAGCTCACCGGCGCCATCTTGTGCACCTAGTCCATAGAAGTTTGACATCTAATAATAGTACTATTAAACTATTAACAATTAATAGTTCACATAATAGAAACTAATAGTATTAGATGTCTATGCACCTGTGCATCCTCACTCATAGCTCCTCAGGAAGCTTTCTCACTCCTCATTCCTCACCTCCTCGCAGTGCATTTATAGAATTAAAATAGATTTTCTTTGATTGGTTTCCAGGTCACAGGATGGAGAAGAAATGAGGAATCATCCATTGGGAGTATTGAAAAGCACACAGGGAAGCATACTGTATATGAGGAAGAAGGACAAATGTTACGCTCCAAATAAAGCTCTCAGAAAGAAGTATCTTTTAGAAAATGACTTATCACGAGAGTTTTAGTCGCATAACACGGATGCGGCTAAATTGGAAATGCCATCATTTTGCAATAGTTTATTAATTGACATTTAGAAAATATCACAAAAGTTTTGCGCAAATCTGTAATGGAAACACAGCTACTGTTAGAATGTAGGCCTAATGTGATTTGACATTTTGGTTACATTCACTATGTTTGTTTTCACAGCGTTCATAATAAACATTGTTTGTAGGACAATTTTGAAAAGTTTGAACTAATTTTTATATGCAATATCCAAGTTCAATAGTATATAACAATTAGTTCAAACTTTGACCTGCAGAGGGCAGTAATACACTTAGCAGTGTCTACACTGCCAGAATTCTAATAGAGGAGAAGAAGAGAGCTAGATCAAGATGACCATTTATGGTTAAAACTTAGATAGTTTTCAATTTTTTTCAGAAAATGAGTGATGGTTTCACTAGATAAGACCCTTATTTCTCATCTGGGATCGTGTTGAACAATTTGAAGCTGCAGTGAAACTAATTTTTACCTTCAACTGTTTGGTGCCCATTGAAGTCCACTATATGGAAAAAAAGAAGAAAGAAAGACATGGACATCTTGGATGACATGGGGGTGCGTAAATTATCAGGAAAAGTTTATTTAAAAGTGGACTAATCCTTTAAGCTTGTCTTGTCCTGTGTATAATTAGCCCTCTGTTTCACTTGTTGAATGCAGATTCTCTGGTTTATCATGTTTCCGCCTGTTCCGTGTCTATGCCAGTTACCTTGTATTTTTGACTTTGTGGATTACTTTAATACATCTCTAACTGCACGTGGATCCGCTTCTCAGCCTGCTCCTTTGCCTGCCTGAATGCCCATTCATTACAGGTTTATAGCAAGTCCTGATATTGTTTTAATTTTACGATCATTTAGTTCCATTTATTTCAGTGTTAATGTTACAGTTAATAAATCTACTAATTAAAAGAACACAAAGTATAAGAAGAGACAATTTATTGACATACATGGCCTATTTAATTATATGCTACATAAATCAAGGGCTCAGTGTTAACATTTATTTTGCTTAAATTCGATGCAAATAATAAACATCTATATTTATTTTCTGTAATTCAGTACTGTGATTATGAATACGTTTAACTACAATGTTTCACTTGAATTTATCTGCTACCACATTTGCAAATAATACTTGAGAGAATGAACTGATACGTTCACTTTCTAACTTGGTTCATGTTCACTTAGCGCCACTTTGCGGTAAAAGGCAGCAAATACACATCCCTAATGTTGAGGAAAGGTGGCGGTAAAAGTATTATTCTGGTTGACTACCAACTGTATGAATTTCACAGTGCTGTTGAGAGTCTCTCTGTAATCATGACCAAACCTGGATACAAAATTTCCTGCCTTTTTAAAATTTGTGTTTCAAAATCAGGGTGTATCAGCCCAGATTTAACACGCAGATACTAATGAAGTTTCCCAGCCCCAGGGGAGCAAAGCTTTTCCACTGTAGACTGAGGACAGGGCTACTGAAGTATAACAACCACTTAAGAGGAAAGCACTTTACAATCCTTGAAGAGGAGAAAAATATTTATAATTTGAAAAAAAAACCTCACTGTTGCCAACTGTTTCAAATGAACAAACGGAAAGCAGTAAATGAAAAACAACCTTAGCTGCAGCTCAGCACTGCTAAAATCCTGATTAATAGCCACAGCAGACAATACAGTACTTTAAAGACAATCGGCTGTATTTATGTCAAATGATCACTCAGAGAGAAAGTTAGAAGCAACAGAAAATCTTTCTAATTTTTTCCTCACACAGCTTCTCTCTGACACTCACTGAGCAGTTAAACTGATGCTGAAGGTCTGGAATCAGTTGGAACTTTAAATCTCGACAGCTCAGTATTTTATGAAGCAGTACTTACTAACTTACCAGTAAAAATGAAGACAACTGTAGGCTTCTTGTTTCACCTCTGAACTGGCTTCTCGAGAAAAAACTCTGAAGCTTATTTCTGGGAAAAAAAGAGAAACCAGTTTTTCAGGAGACGTTTGTTAGCTGCTGCAACTGAAGACATGTTTACTCTCTTATGATGGCTGTCACAAGTATGACAAACCCATTCCTGTCTTCCGGAACTACACCAAACCCTGAGCAGGCACTATCACAAACATGAACATATTTCCTGGTTAAGCAAGATGCTGTAACATGAATGTTTTTGACTGTTACAGACCCTGACTTGATTAGGAAACAGGGCTCTGTGACTGACGTATGTAGGGCCTTGCTGAATCTTACACTAGAATGCATGCATGATGCTTTCCATCGCTGGGGTGTTTCCTGGCTGGAATAGATGTATGGTTTATATTTCTTTTTGATCCTGACTGCACATTGCAAGTGATGAAGGATATAAATGTGTCTTGTACAGGCTACATCGTAGTAATGTGATGTGCTCTGAACTCTGGGTCACCTGCATATCTCTTGACCATGTCCTCTTTTTTTTATTTTCTTCTGGAATATAGTATTCGAGCTGTACCTCCATGTCCTCTTTCTTCCTTGTCTGAACAAACTTATCTAGCCATGTAGTCTTTCTTTTTGTTTCTGGTGTGAGGGTCCTGATTGTACTTTTCCTTAAATGGCTTTTCTTTTTTGTTCAGAATTGTGAACAGAAATTGTCTCTCATATTTCCTTTTTAATGACGAGATTCAGTTGTGTCCTTAGGTTCTCCACATTGTTTTAAAATGTCAGCTGTTTTATTAATTTATTTCCTTCTCTTGTGCTTATTTTTTTAGCTATCATATGCTGGTTTTTAGAAGATTTTTTAGCTCCATCATTTTTCCTAGTTCTGGCAGAATTGAAATCACCTGTGATAGTAGTTCACTAACTGATGGTGAAGGCAGTTTTCCAGATTGTTGGTCCATTTCAAATGAGACACAGGCATGAATTCATAGCTGGCCTCATCAGCAGAATCCTGGAAGATCTTGGGAATTCTGTCAATCATGTCACTTAGGTGGGTGAAAGTTAACATGCCAGCAGTTCCACCAGTAGGATGGGGCAAACCTTTAGCAGTTCTTGAGTGTGAATCAATCAAAGAATCTGTATCTTCTGGATCTGTCTCTGAACACAGCAAAGCACTCTGAAAAACGATGAGCAGTGCAAAACTGACATCTGTTGAAGACACTGCAGTCTTTCAGTGAGAGGAATCCACCACCCTTCCATGGAGCATGTCATTCAGGAGCCACACCAAAGCAAACAAGAGAGCATAAGAGCAACTAGAATTAAGTTAAAAATTCAAATATATAGTTTACGTTTTCCTATTCCATCTGTGGGAGAAATTTAAAAGAAAGTATTTTATTTAGTTTAAATGTTCTTTTATTTATTACTGTTCATTTACTGTCATTCAGGAGATTGTGAAAAAAATGTACAGCATCATCAGGCACCAACTGGCCAGCTGTAAAGAGTTGCCGGGGTCCTAGAGTTGACTAGGGAGCAAATGAAAATGATGCACAATGATTTGTGCTCCGTTTATTTTCGTTTCATCACGCTTGTCTATGGTCTCGTATTTCAAGTGTGCAACACGTCGCAATCACATGATTATTAGTGATTTTGTTTCCCATCCCGCTTAAGCCTTGTCTGTGAAACCGGGGGTTGTAATTTATGATTAGTCACATTTCCATACAGTATATTTTCTCATTTCCTGTTTGTTTGTTTTTTATTGTTTAGATGCCTTACAACAGCAAGCAAAAGCTGAGAAAAAGGAGTCCTTAGAGTTTATCTTTGCTGTGACTGTGCAAAAATGGCTCCATTACGCTCCTGAACGGCTTGAGGGCATCAATCATGGTGGAAACCCCTCAGTTCATCAGAGTAATGTTTCATTCTTCTTCTTCGTTCTTTCTGTAGTATTGTTTGTCTTTGTTGGCTAGGTGTAAAAACATCAGACTTTTATAATCTATAAAGAGGAATGTTTACACAAACAACAAATCAGAGTGAAGTTTTTATGTGTGTTTGTGTTCAACAGTAAAATGGCTCGCTTTGGGCTAGTGTGAGATTCTAGAAACATCCTGTGCCCCTTTCATCATGTGATCTTTCTCTGTAAGAGATGCAGGCCTCACGTCATAGTAATGAGTGACCTTATATTCCTTTTATGTACTTCAGTCACTGAACTGCTAGTTTCACTTCTTATATTCTAATTATATAATGCAACTCTGGACAATAAAGTGTGTGCCATGATTGAACTGCACTTTATGTGTCTGTCTAGTCATTGGTACCCTGGTATACCTGCTTTTCTGTTCTACATCGCTCAACCTGAAAGATCTTCTTAAAATACTTGATCTCCAAATTATTTTATCTGACAGCTAGCCTGTATTGAGGTGGAGGGGTACATACATGAAGTGTCATCTGTGCTACAGTCCAGGTCGGGAAGCGTGCGATATTTTACCACTCTACTGCAAGAAGCCGATAAAAATAGTCGGATTGTTGTGTTTGATGTTCAAAAACACAACCTTTTCCGGTGTGTGGAGAGAGATCGGTGAGTAAGAAAGATTTGTGTGAATGAGGTAAGAAGAAGTGGAAGGTGTGTAAAATTTGTAATGTCCAGAAAGTGACTAAAAACACGTAAAGCCGTTCATGTGATAATCTTGGCTAAACCTGAATACTGAAAAGCGACAAGAATACTTGTGTGAAAAAAAGTGATTTTATTGGTGTTTTGATGGTCAATTTTGAAAACACTAAAGTTGAACCGATTTTTCTGTTTCCTATTAGAAGGTCAGATCGCCAAAAACGTTCGATTTCAGGAAATTAGGTCTAGGTACGGTCAAGTGTTTAGAAATGGCCGTAGTGACGGTGGCAGTATGATGATTTGAAGCGTGACTGAAGAGTGATGACGCGTTTAAACAGACATTGTTATTGTACATCCAACAAAGCTGTGATTCAAAATTGTATGTTTATTTATAAGTCTATACATAGTAATGTATAATCCTGACTGTGGAAAAGCGGCTTTTGCCTGCCACTTGTGTTTTGTTCATAAATACTGATTGCAAATTAATTGGTTTGAATGCAAAAGGCACTTTAAAAATAAAATATAAATTGTATCCTCTCTTTACGCAGCCTGCCGACACATCAGGATAGTTGGTTACTTGAGCATGGAACAACGACTCCTGGCATGCTGAAATACTATGAAGAGTGTGAATTCAGAATTGTTTCAGCTTATGTTTCCTGCAATTGCAAAATTCTTTGCCTGTAGTGAAAAAAAGACGACCTATCTAGTGAATCATGGCCTTGCACCCTACATTGAGAACAGTCTGTTGGACAAAGTGAAAAACAGTGGTTTTGTTTTACTGTTTGACGAGTCACTAACCATACTAATGTTCAACTGCTTTAGAAAAGATTTAAAAGAAAAGAAAGTGGAATTGCTGTATTGTCAACAATCTCAGGGTTGCAAGTGCATTCAGGACTCTGTTTCCTATTTTTTTTTTTACCAAATGTGTTCCTATTCATATTACTGATTTTGTAGCACCAAATCTTTTACACTGTTGAATATCAGATGTTAAATATCCAAAGCTCGTTGGAGTGGAAGAAACATGGTGGTGTGAAACACGATGTGAATAGGATTCCAAACGACATATGAATGTTGCTCAAAACGGATTTGTAAGAATCAGATTTCATGTGAATTTTTGGCCGTTCGGACTTGCTAAATCTGATCAGATTTCAATCAGATATGCACAGAAGTTGGATTTGAACAGACAGTCTGAACGAGGCTTTACAGACAGGTGTGTTGGAGTAGGGATGGAACTGAACTCAACAGGTAGGTAGATCTCCAGGAACATGATTGAGCATCCCTGTTGTAGACAATTGTACTTTTTTGCACACATGCCAAAAAGCAATTTGCTTAAATAAGACATTCAAATCTGGTGTAAAAATAATCATAAATAGCTGCAAGCAGCAATTCGGGGCCAAGCCCTGAAGGCACCGCAAGCAGAACAGCACATCGAACAGAGCAGCATTACAGCACAGTTCGCAGAAATATAACTTTTAAAACAAGGATAAATAAAGAATCTGTTTAATCATTTATGTGTGGCTCAGTCCAAAGGTCACCTGAGCCGATTTTGGACAAAATTTGAAATAAGAATAGCGAAAAAATGGAACACTGTACTTTTAAAAATGGCTACTACTGTACTGGAGTCTTAATGTAAGATGTTGAATGTGATCAGTATGAAGAGAGGAATCAGTTGCACTAAGATTATTTTTTCTGGAACAAAGGGTTCAAAAGTTAAAAAGTGAATTGTTGAACTGGTGGTGGCACTATAGAGTTGGTCCTAGATACTCCAAAGTTGGTCAAATCACTTTTAATTAACTTCACTACAAGTGTGCCAAATTTGATAATTTTCCTACTTATGGTTCATTGTCTACCATTCGGGGGGAAGAAGAATAACTACGAATTTGTACATAAATGAATTGCATGTGATAGCTTCAGATTAGACCAGTTTTAGGCACAATGCCTAGAACAGACAAGTTCTGCATCTTTTCCTGCCACAGTACCTCATGCAGCCTGGCTCAAAGTTGAGACCAAACAAAGTGCTGTGGTGAGGTGTGTGCTCATATACTGCAGTGATGATGAGGTGATGACGAACAGGTGTGGGTGATTAGTACTCTGGTGACTGTGACCTCTGTGATTGGGTGGTGATGGAGCCTAACCGATCTCTGACAGGTTGATTTTTCCGTCACATGCAGAAAATGAACACCACAGTAAAGCCGGGTTCACACTGTGGGATTTATAATAGTTCTTTACGATGGTTATTTTGTCAGACTGTATGAACATGATCTTCATGTCACACTGTGGGATCTCAGCTGTCATTTATGTCAGACTGTACAACAGTCAAGACGTTAAAAACGGACGTGCGCATAAAAACTCGTCCGGAGTTTTACATCATCAAAACATACACATTCGATGACTGTGAGCTGCGTTACACACGGGACTGAAATGGTGGCTAACAAAGACATCTCTATCATTAATTTTGATCACGGCTTGTCTTGAAAAACTAAGACAATTTGACGTTTGGCGTAGAAGTCACACTGGAGGATTGTGCGCCAAATCTTCTGACACTGCCAGAATTTTGTCGGAGGTAAAATTTGATCGCAACGGTCATTAATCGGCTGTCGGTGAACATGTCAACCTAACGATCAAAGACAACAGATTTTAGGCTAGGATTATAGGAATCTTTTAGGATTTGCAAAATTTGTCTCAGACGACCAAATTGTGGCCAAAATCGCACAGTGTGAACCAGCCTTAAGTGTAGTTGGAGTTTCCCTTTATGCTTTTTTAGCTTCATAATATTTATCTAGATTAAAAAAAATCCTTGATTAGCATTAAACTTTGCTTAATTTAATCCTTATTGGTGCAGCCCTCCCTAAGTGTTTTTCAGGTTAAGCATTTTATAATGTCCTGCTGTTTTTAGTGATTGAAATACTGCAGAAGATGCTGTACATGGATCACAAGTGCCCAAAACTTGCATCTTGTTCTCATATTTTTGTTTTTAAGATGAAAAAAATTGACAGGCTTGTGCTGCAGTTCTATCTGTTTTCCCCTCCCACGTGACTGAAAACTATTAATTGTAGCCAAAGTTATGATATACATAATTAGGATTGTATGTGACCAAGTTTATTCCATTAGTATCTGGTGTGAAATCTGTGGACAAAGTCATCCAGCATTTACAGAACTGCTCATGTTTTCTTTTAATTTTTCAACATTTAGATTGAAAGGTTCAAAGATTCCAATTGTCTTTGGGTTTTAAAGGGAGCAGTTCCCTATCAATGCTGCGTTTCATTTAACTCTAATCGGAACGTGAATACTAACGACACCACACTTGATGCCACAAGGTTGTGTAGTCTATGCCCACAAATGTTGGAGACATTGACTGAAAGACATGTGAACCTGGATGTCCAAATTATAAAACCTGATAAATGTGTGCAGGAAGGACCAGCCTGCCAAATAAAATTTTTGATCAATCCAGATCAATCGATATCGAATCAAATTGAAACAGGAATTAAGGGTGCGTTCACACTTGTCATGTTTGGTTCGATTAAAACGAACCCTGGTGCGATTGCTCGGTTAGTGCGGTTCATTTGAACATATGTGAACCATTTGAACATATGTGAACATATGTGCCATCCGAACCCTGGTGTGCACCAAACAAGCGGACCAAGACCGCTGAAAAGATGGATCTCGGTCCGCTTCCAAACGAACTCTGGTGCGGTTCGAAAGATATATGAATGCAACACGGACCAAAGACATGTAAATGAACCAAACACAGGAAGATGAGACCCTAAAAAGGACAAAATCCTCACGCATGTCGGTTTTTCTTGTCATAGTCGTGAGTTTGCCCATCACAGGCATCAGACGCGCGTCTCCACGCAGCAGATCATTTGTGTGTGACAGCTGGCCAAAATACTATCACATGGCTACGCACACACAACGAGCGCATTTATCTCAGCAAACAGCATTGTTTTGGATGTTCGGTAAGTTCCGTCTCAAAATAGGCAATACGTCATAAAATTCGACCAAACATGTTGTGAATGTATCCCTATGCCTT
The DNA here is from genome assembly GCF_024489055.1 of Chanodichthys erythropterus. Lineage (NCBI taxonomy): Eukaryota > Metazoa > Chordata > Actinopteri > Cypriniformes > Xenocyprididae > Chanodichthys > Chanodichthys erythropterus. The sequence continues at coordinate 46,286,522 of NC_090228.1, forward strand.
AAGGTTCGGTATCTTTTGGTTCGGTGATAAAATTGCCAATCTGAATGCTAATCAGACCAGGACTAAATGTTTTTTTTTCTTTGGTCCGGACCAAATGAACCAAACGAATCAAACTACAAGTGTGAACGCACCCTAAATCAAATCGCAAGCTTGTGAATGAATGTAAAGATGTATTTGCTTTTGGATTCATTTATGATGTTCAAACCTCTGAATGAACTCCAGTGTACTGTCATCCTCTTCCTGGTACCGCACATTGAAAAAACAGTAGCAGCCAAACAAGACAGCTAATGCCGATTGAAAATCTGTGGCTCTATTATGACTCTGCCCTCCATAGTCAGCATCCTGTTACATGGAGAACAGAATCTACTATAACAGATTCCATCATAGCAGCTTTTTAGTAAGGGTAGGAAAAAATCTGTAGTGATTGTCCTTATTACCTTCAAAGGATATTTTTCATTCCACTGTCCTTCTTTTACATTGTTTTTATGAGAAAACATGAGCTAGAAAGACATCTTTGACAGATGACAGATGTTTTGCCTCATCTCACATGTATTGTATGTCAAATTAAGAAAAAAAAAAAAAAAAGATCAAAGGTGCGTGTGATGCTGACGCAGGAGCAAACTGACATCTATGACTTGTGGTCCAAATGTAGCAGGTCAGCAGAATAAAAGGTGATTCCTCTCCCATTTTTCCCTCAGCAAGCACTGGAGAGTGCATAGTGTTTTCCTCTAAATATGAATGGACAGATTTGTAAGCAAGAAGCAAGTTTAAATAATCCATATGTGGAAAGCAACTTACTTTGCAACGTCTGCCTCAGTACTGGGAACACTTGGAATCAATCATGCCCAGGTTTACATGCCGCCCTAGCAAGGTCTTCCCTTCACTGAGAACAGAGAAGATGATTATTTTTGTCTTGGCTTTTATCCATAGTTGTTCTCTGAGCTCCTCAGGGAGATCCTCTATACGAACCTTTGAGTAAAACCAACATGTTACTGTTTTATAAAAGTAGTATAGTATGTAGTAGTATAGTTGACATCATTTTTGTGTGAATTTGTCCGTTGAAGCACAAGACTCAAAAGAGAGCTCAATATTTGTGCGCTGTCTGAGACGCAAGGTTATTATAGTTTTGCTTTTTTAATATCGTTTTCAATTTTGCTTTAAATTTAAGTTTAGTTTTAAATAATACATGATGAACATGCATATGAACAAACATACATATTAAAGATTAAATCTTTTTGAGCTTGTGTGTATGTGTTAAATATTAATTTAGCAAAAACAGACCAATACAATCTTAAAGTTTTCAAATGTGCATGTGTGTAGTGCAAGTATTACTTGCACTAGCAGACTAGAACACAATCTTTAATCCTCATTGACTTTATCATTACCGATGGTAGTCATCCTTTCCGAATCTTTTGCCATGAAGGATTTGTATTCTTCACAATGGTTGGTTTGCAAATGTACTTTAAGGTTTTTGGGATTTTTTCCCCTTAATTTCAACACCACAAAGTGTATTATTCAGCGTGACAATGCACCCACATAGCAAACAGACTTGGCCCAAATGCGGCCTCATAATGGCACTGCTGGCGTGTTGCCGGCACTGGCATGCATCATGTCAGCCAAGTGTGGGCCATGTGTGGCAATGAAGGCACTGCATGCATGACGGCAGACGACATTTGGGCCGATTGTGGATGTGAGGTGTGTGGCCCAGATCAGTGTAACGATTATGGGCCATACTTTGTGTACTGCATGCATGGCGGCAGACAACAATTGGGCCGATTTTGGGTGGGAGGTGTGTGGCCCAGATCAGTGTAGCGATTATGGGCCATACTTTGTGTACTGGACAGTTATAAGTATTTAGGCCTGCTATGTTCAAGGCCCCCCCGAAACAGATGTAATGATTTTAATAATTAATAATAATAATATTAATTGACCAATAGGAGTCAGTTAATAAATATCGTATTTAGTTTTCAGCAATGTTCACAAAATTCAATAATCATTAAAAAATTCCAAAATCTATTTGACTTGAACAAAATATATTTTCCAAACAAAATAATTAAGTTTGATTTTTTTTATTATTATTATTTTCATTTGTTTTTATAAATTTATAATAAAAAAACCTAATTCACATACAAAATACATTTTCCATACTTTTTAGTTTAAGCACCACAAAATCATGTTAAAAACGTACTATCTATCTATCTATCTATCTATCTATCTATATATATATATATATTTAGTACGTTTTTAACATGATTGTAACTATGCATATTTTTAATTATATTTATATATATTATATTATATATATTATCTAAATAAATATTTAAAAATATGCATGTATAAACTTTATTTAGATAATATATATATATATATATATATATATATATATATATATATATATATATATATATATATATATATTATCTAAATAAAGTTTATTTAAAAATATGCATAGTTACAATTTTGGCGCGATCTCCACGGTAACAGCAGCTTTTCTGGTTGGTGGATGAGGTTCACGTGATGCGTCGGTTGAATTTCTCCCGCTGAAGGGTGAAGACGTCAGTCAGATAACCACTGTTCCAGGTAAGAGAAGTATTGTTGTGTACGAGATGTAATGTTAGATGAGATGTAATAAATTTAATATATACTGTAATATATAATATGCAACCACATAGGTTATCTCTTTTTTGGCACTTTTTTAAATACATAAAACTCGGATGCCACTTTGTTCTTTATTTAAGTTAAATTTTGACTATAAGGTAGCAGTAGCTGATTCACTGCCCCTTGAACTTGAGAACGCGAGTATGAGGATTTACGCGACCGGGGTGCGATAGACCGGCCTGCGGGAAGTCAGAGGCTTGGTGCCTCCTGTTCCGTGTGTGGAACAATGTAATGCTGTTAAAATGATAGGACAAATCACAGCGAAATCAGCAACAGTGATTGACTTTTCAGAAAGCTGAAAGTGATTAAAAGGTTGTATAATCATGTGTAATTATATCTAAATCTAATCTGTGACTTCGATAATCAGGATGGGGCTATGTCTGATATTTTTGTTTTAGCTAGTAGACATTCTTAAAAACAATAAGAAAGCAATTTGTTATTTTGTTAGCATTTTGCATCAGTCATGTAGAATCTAATCTGGATTAATCATTGTTTCACTTAAAAAGGACATACTCCATCATATATCTTTTATTTGTGATCACAGAGGCCTGCTTAGTTCTTTTATGTTTTGCTAGTCATCTTATTCCCATCACATGTGTGCCATATTTGTTGGAGATAGACAGAAAAACAATTCTATTGTACTATTAAAATAACTACACTGAAAGAATGAAATTGATCACATATATGATTTTCATTGTTGTCTTAAACAGTAGTTCTCAACCTGGGCAATGTTTAGAGGTCACATCTAGGAATGCCATGAACAATTGGCCACTTACAGCAAAACTGAACCAAGAGAACAACCATACAAGTGGCTAGTATTATCCTATGAAATTAAAGGGAATGTAATAATTATGAGTAAAATAAATATAAAATATTTAGATGTGGATATAAATTGGTTGATAAAAACAATGAAATTACAGTTACTTAAAAAACAAAAAGCTGGGAACCTCTGGCCTAAAAGCACTGACTTTTCATAATCTAACAAAATTATTAATACAACAGAGTTTAAGAGCTACAGTAGTATCCTATATTGGTAAATCTTGAATAGTTGAATAGGCAAATTCAATGTTAATCTTTTTTTTCCCTTTTCTTACAGGACTGTGTTTGGGCAAGAAAACTTGAGACAGACTGTTGGTATGGAGGGTAATTGGAGTTACAATGAGAGGAGCAATGTGAGAAGACGGGCATTAAAAAAAGTTGATGAACTAATACAATCAATAGATACTGAATGTAGCAGGCACGAGTTTGAAAGAAATGATGCAGAGAGCTTCAATGATGAAACTTCTGTATGGTTTGAGGAGGAGATGCAGGGCAGCAGAGATGGAAGATGGGCGACCATTACTTAAAACACAAACAACATACAACATAGAAACTTTATCAGGTGGAATGTTTCACTACTTTGGAATATTAAGCTCGTTTCATGGACTGTTGAATAAGGTGTGGTCTGTTGTCCCAGATAGACACCTATTTAAACTACAGTTGAATTTTGACGGTCTACCCCTGTTCAAAAGTAGTAGTACTCAGTTTTGGCCCATTCTTGGTATGTTGCAAGGGTACAGCGAGAAACCAGTGCTGATTGGTCTTTTTTGTGGCAACACTAAACCAAAGTCTTTGGCAGAGTACTTGCATCACCTGGTGAATGAATTAAAGTCACTGAGCAGTGGGTTTGTGTTTCAGGGAAAGAGGTTCTTTTTGAACATCTGCTCTGTTGTATGTGACACCCCAGCCCGAGCCTTTGTCAAAGGAGTGAAATCACACTGTGCATACCATGGATGTGACAAGTGTCACCAAACTGGTGTCCGTTTAGGACATCGAATGACATTCCCTGATTTAAGTGCAAGGCGTAGAACTGATGAATGCTTTAGACAAAATATAGATGAGGAACACCACCATGAACACTCACCTTTGGCTGACCTTAATATTGACATGGTTGCCAGCTTCCCTTATGATTACATGCACTTAGTATGCTTAGGGGTTATGAGGTGTCTGCTTGATTTGTGGATGGGTCCTCCTGGACCCTTACGTTGTCGTATATCAAGCAGTCAAGCTTCCTTGATTTCAGAGAGACTGCTTTCTTTGAGGGATTACATTCCTTCTGAGTTCACTAGAAGACCACGTACACTGGCTGAAAAAAGTAGGTGGAAGGCCTCAGAATTTCGTCAGTTCCTGCTGTACACTGGACCTGTTGCACTGAAGGGTGTGTTAAAGTCTCAAATATATGACAATTTCATGCTTTTGTCAATTGGCATATACATTTTACTGAGTTCAGAATATTGCTTGACGATGAACAATCTGGCCAATTCTCTTTTGGTATCTTTTGTTGAACATTTTGGTCAGCTTTATGGACAAGAATTTTTAGTGTACAATTTTCATGGTTTGGTGCATCTTTGTGAAGATGTAAAAATCCATGGTAATTTGGATTTATTTTCATCTTTTCCATATGAGAATTTCTTGGGTCATCTTAAAAAATTGGTTAGAGGCCCACGAAATCCTTTGACACAAGTGATCCGCAGGTTGTCTGAAATTGATGAAGCCAGCTCCAACTGTAATCTTAATGCACAGACATCCAAAGATTATAAATCGGAACATACAGAAGGACCAGTACCACAGTTTTTCACGGGAGAAGTAAAACAGTTTAAAGTGTTGTCCATGGATGGTGCAGTTATCAAAACTACAAATAGAGATTCCTGCATCAAAATAAAGAACAGGTTTGTGTTGGTTGAAAATATTATTGTTGATAGAGGAGTGGAATATATTGTCGGTAGGGAATACAGATGCCAGGAATCATTCTTTGAATACCCTTTTGACTCTACAGAGTTAGACATCTTCATGGTTTCTAGCTTGTCTATGACGGTGAAACATTTTCAGATAGTGGAAAGTGTGCGAAAGTATGTCAGACTGCCATTTCATGACAAGTTTGTTGTTATACCTTTGCTGCATTTAAAGGTGCCCTCGAATCAGAATTTGAATTTACCTCGGCATAGTTGAATAACAAGAGTTCAGTACATGGAAAAGACATACATTGAGTTTCAAACCCCATTGTTTCCTCCTTCTTATGTAAATCTCATTTGTTTAAAAGACTTCCGGAAAACACTCGGATCTCAACATAACACCGACTGTTACGTAACAGTCGGGATCATTAATATGTATGACCCCAATATTTGCATAATGCCAGCCCATTCGACGCATTAGACAAGGAAAGGCAGTATTAACGGCTGGATCTGTGCACAGACAAGGTAAGCAAGCAAGAACAACAGCGAAAAATCGCAGATGGAGCAATAATAACTGACATGATCAGAAGTCTGTGTTGGCCAAATCTAATCCAACGAAATTGTAAGTAGTATCAGTCAATAGTTGATGAATTTAATATGTGAAATGCCTAAAATGCTCTGTTCTGTATTTCTGCAAACCCCCACATAGTTTACCAAATGTCCCTCCTAATTCCCAAAGTCATCACATACGTAAGAGAACCCACACACATTCTGACCTGTCTCGAAGAAACCATCCAACTGCTGATCCACTTGAGAGAAGCCGCATTAACCATGATCCGTTTCAGAGAACCCACATTTCTCCTAACCAGCTTCAGAGATTCCACACAAGCTGTACTTCTCCCAACTTGTTTGACGAAGATTGCACTCCAACTGACCTGCTTCAGAGATGCAGCACTTCCCCTGAATCACGACAGAGTACAGCACAAATGCTGAGCGATTTCAGAGAGGCCAGACTTCCTCTGATCCACTTCGAAGAAGCCACACAACTGCTGACTCATTTCAGAGAGGCCGCAATTCCCCTGATCTTCTTCAGAGAAGCCACACAACTACTGAGTCGTTTCAGAAAGTCCACACTTCCCCTGATCCACTTCAGAGAAACCACACAACTGCTGACCCGTTTCAGAGAGGCCGCAATTCCCCTGATCTTCTTCAGAGAAGCCACACAACTACTGAGTCGTTTCAGAAAGTCCACACTTCCCCTGATCCACTTCAGAGAAACCACACAACTGCTGACCCGTTTCAGAGAGGCCGCAATTCCCCTGATCCACTTCAGAGAAACCACACAACTGCTGACCCGTTTCAGAGAGGCCAGACTTCCTCCTATCCACTTCGAAAAAGCCACACAACTACTGAGCCATTTCAGAAAGTCCACACTTCCTCTGACCCACTTCAGAGAAACCACGCAACTGCTGACCCATTTCAAAGTGGCCACACTTCTCCTGACCTGCTTCAGAGAAGCTGTATTTCTCCTCACTTGTTTGAGAGAGATCATACTCTCCCTGACTCTTTTCAGAGGAGTCACTCTCCCCCTGACCCACTGCAGAGAAGCTGCACTTCCCCTGATCTGCATCAGAAAGGGAATGTTTACCAACAGCCACATGGACCATCAAGACATCAAGCTGTTCTTGATACTTGTAAGTGTTTGTTTTTACATATTTTTACACAGTATTTGTTCTTTTACATCTTGTGTAACATGGATTTAGGGGGTTTATTTCAGTTTCTTGCTTTTGTTTCAGCTCTCCTTTGTAACATTCTCACAAATCAAGAGATCATGATGGACCAAATGAAGATAATCTATAGGACAGTTCAGGGTCTAAAATCTGTCAGTGAAGAAGATATAGGCCTTGAACCAAACCTACTGCCAGTAGCTGATCTTCAGTCTCTGCAAAACTTGGAGGAGCGATTGAGGAAATTTCCTGACCTTCAAAAGCAAATGGTAAGTTAGTTATACTCAAGATATAGATGTTTTGTTTAGGCTTATCAAACCCAGGTGGAAAAAGTATAATGTATAATGTACTTAAAGTGCTCTATTTTCATGCACTAATTTTGCACCTAATATACTAAAGATTCTCCTTTAGTACTTAAGTTCTCAAGTTTTTTTGCTCTTATAGTAGAAGTTCCCATTGACACATATTATACGGCTGACAGACTGCAACGGTTGGAGTTAAAATTCATCATTTGTGTTCTACTGAAGACACAAAGTCACCTACATCTTGGATTCCCTGGGGGTAAACAGATAAACATCACATTTTCATCTGGCTATCCGTTTAAGATAATCTTAAGAACATCTAAGTGTACTCAACTGTGCTATTTTGAGACAGTATGAAATATGAACTAAAACATGCTTTTAATATATTATCTCTGTATTTAAAAAATATATTTAGCTACCACTTGTTGTACAACACAGTGGTAGCTGTGGGTTCAAATGCACTATAAGTGAGAGATGGTATAGATAGTAAGAGATAGTATATTAAAAGCACATTTTAGTCCATATCTCATGCTGTCTCAAAATAGCACAGTTGAGTACATTTAGATGTTCTTAAAGGGATTTTCCAAAAATGAAATTTGATGTTTATCTGTTTACCCCCAGCGCATCCAAGATGTAGGTGACTTTGTTTCTTCAGCAGAACATAAATGATGATTTTTAACTCCAACCGTTGCGGTCTGTCAGCCGTATAATGTGTCAATGGGAACACAATCTATAAGAGTCAAAAAAAACTTGCTTAGACAAGTCCAAATTAAACTCGGCGGCTCATGTCAACACATTGATGTCCTAAGACACGAAACGATTGGTTTGTGCGAGAAACCGAACAGTATTTATAAAAATATTTTACCTCAAAAACACCACTATGTCCAACTGCGTTCAGCATTCGCTTAGTGAGGTTTGATCGCGCTTTGACAACTGAAGTAATGTCTCACACTTATACTTCCGGTTCCATTTCCAGTTCTGCCTAAAGGTTCTGGTTCCATTAGAATAATTAAACAACTCATAAAAAACAGTAGTAAGGGAAAAATGCACAATACTCGACTCAAACAGTCCTTGTGTTTATTATTCTTGTAAAATTAATTTATCAGACTGCTAATCTCATATTTGCTAACACTTTGCAATTAGGTTCATTAGTTAACATCAATTAACTATGCCTACATTAACATGAACTAATAATGAACTGCATTTCTACAGCATTTGTAAATCTTTTTTAATGTTAATTTCAACATTTACTAATGCATTATTAAAATCAAGAGTTGTATTTGTTAATATTAGTTAATGCACTGTGAAGTAACATGAACAAACTATGAACGGCTGTATTTTTATTAACTAACATTAACAAAGATTAACAAATACATTACTCATGATTAGTTCATAAATGAACCTTATTGTAAAGTGTTACCACAGATTAGATAAGATGCTTGAACACACATGTAAGATTCAGACAGGTGAAACAATATTTTTGTAAGTTGGATTCATAATGACTTCATTTGTTTCTTAAAGAATGATTCAGTGATAGAGACATTTTTAACAGTAATTTGGCATAACAATGCAATGGATTGGATACACTCATTATTTGAAGTCCAGTTACTTTCAGAAGGTAATGTATTATATTTTGATTGAACTTTTATATACTTCTGTTATAATTGGAATATTTGTCACACAGAAATAATGATACTGTGCATTTGAAAAGATTGTTTGTGAAGCTGTTTATATCTACACATGACAACTCTTCAGATCAACAGCATTTTATTTTAACTATGGCATTTTATTTTAACATTTACTTTAACAATGAATAAATTAAATGTTAATTCACAGATAAGCATGTTGGCAATGAAAGGTGGGATGGACACCAGAGATGGAGTTTGGAGAATAATGACAGCAATGATAACAAACTCGCTGGCTAAGAATATAAATATGCGTGGAGTAAATGGGAAGATCAGCTTTAAAAGCTTGCAGTTAAGGAACATTGTTCTTGGTAAGTCTATTTTTAAAAAAAAAAATTTTTAATCAAATTTATTTATTTAAAATTGTACAGTTTATTTTTTTTTTATGCCCAGTACTTTAATTTCTACAAGTGTTATTTTAAAACAGTATCATAATATTCTTTTTAAATGTTAATTTGTGCAAACAATTGTATATAAATAATGCTACTAATACATGCATGTATTTGTAGGAGGTCATTGTTAGTTTACATTAACCAATGCAATAAGTAAGCTACTGTTTAAGACAGACCAATACATTGAAATTAAATGCACTTTTTTGAGGTGGAAATAAGATGTTATGCTTTGAATGCGTAACATTATCAGTACTTCAACAGTGCATTGGTTACTCTGTTTACACCATAGTTTACATATCTCAACATTTTTAAGTTTTTTGTTCACTAAAATGGTCTGGTTTGTCAAAATACTGTTGTCAAACTCTGACAAGCCAGTTAGTCAATCAATAGTGCCACATTATTGGCAATCATTTCCTGTAAAAATTTAACCAAAGCAGCCTTATTTTAATTTGTTACCTAAATTTATATACAGTAGGTGGATGAATGTTTGTATATGTTTTTATTAATTTTGTATTATTATTTTGTCTTTTAGCTGCTGTGAGAAAAAATCGTCTGACACAACAAGCCACAGATCAGGAGATAGAAGCAAATATCCAAAGATGGCTTCAGCTTGCTCCTGATAGAGATGGAGGAAGGAGAGAGCGCTTGAGGAGAAAAGGGCTGCAGAGCTGTACTTCACTTCAGGACAGTCCTAAATAGGATCACTTTCGTCCTCACACATACAAACTTTCTGATCTGTAAATTTGTTTTAAGTAATTGTTTTAATGTGCTCTTATGTTTGTTGAGTAAAATTACATTATAATATGTTTACATTTCTGTGCTTGATTCATTCATAGATTAATTTAGTTAGAATTAAAAATGTTATTTTTTTATGCACACTTACACAACTCTAGCTGTCTTTTTTTTTTTTTTTTTTCTTTTGCATTACAATAAGTAAGTTACTGTTTAAGAAAGGCCAGTGCAATTTTTTGAGGCGTTAATAAGATGCTATTCTTTGATATTACTAAATAAAATAGTGTTCACACAGTTACACAATTCTGGATGCGATTTTTTTTTTATTTTTTTTTTATTTTTGGCTTGTGCAATATTGTTAAATAAACTAATTTTGAGAATTAAATTTTCTTGTAACTTATTTGTTCACATGGTTTGGGTAAGATTAGGCTGGGTTATGGCTCATTTTTGGGGTTTCTGGTTAAAAGGTGATGTTGATATGGTTAACATATGGCTGAGAATTGGTACCAATAATAAAACCTGTATTGGCCCAGTTCAGGGCCAGTTAAGGGTGATTAACTGGCTGAGATTCAGGCCGGTTATGGCCCATGTGTAACCCTTGTCTTTATTCCAGTTCTGGGCCACTTCAGGGCCATCATTCTTTGCAGTACTTGGGCCGAGGGAAACATGATCGTGTGGCCCGGAGCTGGGCCAGAAAACATTTGCTATGTGGGCATTTGCTTTTTTGGCAATTAAATTCGAAATAGTCCCAAACAGGGCTCTGTCGATTCCTACCCCCTGCCATCATTCATGTCTGTTGTATTTATCAGTTAACTGATGTTGCTATCAACCTCAGCTGATTTTCGGTATTTGTTTTCGTAATTAATAAGCTCGCATTGCAGCCTTGGTGAGTAGAAGAGACATATTTCAACTGTACAATTACATTTGTAATGTTTTCAAACTATTGGTAGGTACTGTATTTTCTGCCTTATTCTATGATCTTTTTTTACATTGTATAAAATCCATAAGGACTTAATGCTTTTAATGCTTAGTGTTTGTAGTACATAAACTAATCATAAAATGTAAAAAATATATATTATATTGGTTATTGTTCAACGGTGTATTTGATTTCTTATTAAAAGCAAATTGATTTCAAGTTAAAAGCAAGAGATGAGGGGGAAAAAATACCTGTCAATTCTGTTCCCCTCTCTTCTGAAATGATGGCTATGCCCCTGAAACGCAGTAACCTTTTTTTTTTTTTTAAAACGGAGTAAGGTCGTAAACGGCTTAAGCATGAACCGGTCGGAACAGGTAGTTTTTTGGCTCTTAAACCAATTTCGCATTACATGTAAATGCATTGGCCTGCTTATTGAAGTGCGCATGTATGATACGTGACAGAAACGCATCCTTAATGCAGATTTAAATGCATCCAGATAGGGCGAGCATTTTGCAGGACAGGAAGAAGTAAATATATCGCAAACGCAGATACTTTTAAAATAATTAAAAAAAATGTGTTCTCATCTTTCGTGCAGCAGAAGTAGAAGTGGTTCAGACACAATGCTGCATCTGTAACTGAATGAGAGAATAACATATGAGCCGTAAGTTTCTTGCTGACATTTAACATTACATGGAATACTCTGAGTCAGACACGCAAATGATTATTTTTTAATGTCACTACAGGGAAATAACCCAGTTTATTAATAAAGTCATGTAAACACGGTTTACTTGCATTGTCATTTTACTGGTCTGCATGTAAATTAAAGTCGCGCTCTTCCTCTGAGGTAAATACTTCCAGAATTATTCCTCACTGCGTCTCAAAACGATGTACATGAATTTGACTAAGTTTGAATAGTTTTTCCGAGCTGATGTGGGCATACACTCTACATTGCAATGATCGCCTCTGAATTTACCTTTGAATAGAGTGCGTGGTCCGTGGGTGTGGCCGCATTAGTGGATAATGAAGTGACTCGTGAACGACTGACATCTCTCTCTTTTCACACTGATTACATAAACAGAATATATATTTTTGATTTGTTTTATTTAAAATCTGATCTTTCAGCGTTTCTTTGGACATATGTCTCATGTTTGTGTGATTAGGATTCTCTAAGTTACAGTTCATTTTCTGTGGACTATCAGAATGAACTTAATTCAGATAGAGATTGCAGATCATGTTGGTTTTCTTTTGCACTTATAAGAAAATAAGTTGCAGATAACTTTACTGACTCCAGAGTGACAAGTTGGAATTGGGACTTTGATGACTTGGTGCAGAGAACACAAAAAGACAACAGGAACACTTAAAATTTTTATTAGAACAATGAATGGAACAACAATGAATTGAACATGATTTATTATAAGAAAAATAAACAAAATGGAATGGGGAGGTGGTGGGGGCTGTTAGGGTGTTGGGGCATCAACTATTTACAATGCTTTTCTCAACCCTTTTTTGACCTGGCCCAACAATTTTTGGTCCAACTTGTGTGGTGACTTTAATGGAGTGATTCATCAACACAGTTTCACTGAGGATTTATAACCAACACCAAACCCAGGATAGAGCGGTTTAGTGAATGTGGTCTGGACTGTGTGGATGAGGTTCATTATGTTTCTGTAGATGTTGTAGAAAGACAGAGCTCCTGCACTGTGATCCACACACACTCCTATTCTCCTGCTGATGGGCTTTACTGGGAGTTCGGTCTCTATGTTATTGTGCCAGAATGAGTATCTGGAGGGAGAGCAGATCAAACTCCAGGACTGATCATTACGTCCAAACAAACACTCACCACCTGATCCCTTCCTGCTGATGCTCTTATATGACACTGATATAGACACATCACCACTCCACTCAATCTCCCAGTAACAACATCCACACACACTCTCTCTACACAACACCTGAGACCAATAATTAAATCTGTCTGGATGATCAGGATACCGCTGGACTGTGTTAGTGAATGTAATCACTCTGTTCCACTCAGACAGACATAGGTCTTCATTCACTGTGTTTAGATCCAGAGTGAGCTGATGGGAATCTGATGGAGAAAAACACATCAGAATCAGGAATTACAAATCTTTTTTTTTTTTTTTTAATGTAGCTGAACTCTTCATGTTCAATATATTATCAGTGTCTCAGTACAGTTTACCTGATATCCTGTGCAAATCATCATTTACATGATGAACTATAAAGCTCTTCTGTCATGTTTTCTTTCACATTCTACAAGAAGAAAACAATCACACTATGATTTTTCTGCTTGTTTTCTTAGTGACTTACATTGTAGGAAGTTGCTCCTGGTCCAGGGAACAATGTTGACAAAAGTGACTGTGGAAATCAACAGACATTAAGAGTGTGATTATCATGTCAAGAGAAAATGATCCCTGCATCCGTTCCTAAGACATTTCTAATATGATCTTCTACATGATATGAGATGATGGAGGATCATTTCTGAGAGCAGATGAATCTCCAGGACTTTACCTCTGCCAGAGATCTTCTTCGGCTCCTTGAGTTTGTCATTCACATCTGTAGATTCAGGAGGAGCTGAGAGAGACTGGAAAGTCTACAGAAAACAGAAATCAAAGCTCATCACCTCCACACTTCAGACAATAACCTGCACTACTGTCAGATTTGAGCAGCTCTTGTTGATCTTTAGTAACTCTCCTCAATCCAGCACTTTCACAGCATCAGCTTCATTCTTCTCATGTTCATTATATCATGTTAGAGCTGTAAGTTATCATTTGTCACTTGCATGAACTTTGTAAAAAAAACACTTGATCAAACATCTAGCAATAAAATTAAGGTAACAGATCAAATGTATCAATGGAGTCGCATGACAGGGTTGAGTAGATTTGATCAGGACAAGGCAACAAATAAATTGAACATCATTTAAAACTTTAAGTCAAAGACTGTAAAACAATAAGTAAAGAGATGATGGGAAATCATGCTGGGTGAAACTGGTACTAACAAGTTCATGGATTTCATATTGTTATTAAAAAGTTTAAATATTAGTTAAGTTTTGAGCTTGCCAAATGTTTTGGGACGCCTGCCTTTATGTGTACATGAACTTTAATGACTACCCATTCTTACTCCATAGGGATTAATATGGAGTTAGCCCACCCTTTGCAGCTACAACAGCCTCAACTCTTCTGGGAAGGCTTTCCACAAGATTTAGAAGTGTGTTTATGGGAACTTTTGGCCATTCTTCTAGAAATGCATTGCTGAGATCAGGCAGAGATGTTGGATGAGAAGGCCTGGCTCACAGTCTCCGCTCTAATTCATCCCAAAAGTGTTTTATCGGGTTGACGTCAGGACTCTGTGCAGGCCAGTCAAGTTCCTCCACACCAAACTCGCTCATCCATGTCTTTATGGACCTTGCTTTGTGCACTGGTGCACAGTCATGTTGGAACAGGAAGGGGCCATCCCCAAACTGTTCCCCCAAAGTTGGGAGCATGAAATTGTCCAAAATGTCTTGGTATGCTGAAGCATTAAGAGTTCCTTTAACTGTAACTAAGAGGCCATGTCCAACCCCTGAAAAACAACCCCACACCATAATCCCCCCTTCACCAAACTTTACACTTGGCACAATGCAGTCAGGCAAGTACCGTTCCCCTGGAAACCACTAAACCCAGACAGAGAAGCGTGATTCGTCACTCCAAAGAACACGGCTCCACTGCTCTAGAGTCAGTGGCTCGTGCTTTACACCACTGCATCTGACACTTTGCATTACACTTTGTGATGTAAGGCTTGGATGCAGCTGCTCGGCCATGGAAACCCATTTCATGAAGCTTTCTATGCACTGTTCTTGAGCTAATCTGAAGGAAGTTTGCAGGTCTGTAGCTATTGATTCTGCAGAAAGTTGGCGACTTCTCCGCACTGTGAGCCTCAGCATGCGCTGTTCCCGCTCTGATTTTACATGGCCTACCACTTCATGGCTGAGTTGCTGTTGTTCCCACTTGCTTCTACTTCATGATACTACTAACAGTTGACTGTGGAATATTTAGTAGTGAGGAAATTTCACGAATGGACTTACTGCACAGGTGGCAACCTATCACGGTACCACGCTTGAATTCACTGAGCTCCTGAGAGAGACCTGTTCTTTCACAATTGTTTGTAGAAGCAGTCTGCATGCCTAGGTGCTTGATTTTATACCCCTGTGGCCATGGAAGTGATTGGAACACCTACATTCAGTGATTTGGAGGGGTGTCCCAATACTTTTGGCAATAATAGTGTATCTTTCAGCAGAGATGGAAACTCGAGTCTGCAACTTGGACTCGAGTCGCAAAAATAAACAACTTGACTTGGACTTGTGAGCGACTAACCCGAGACTTGTCTTGGACTCGTTAACTATTAACTCGAGACTTGACTTGGACTCGTAAGCTACTGACCCAAAACTTGACTCAGACTCCTGAGCTACTAACCCAAGACTTGACTTGGACTCGTGAGCTACTAACCCGAGACTTGACTTGGACTCGTGAGCTACTAACCCGAGACTTGACTTGGACTCGTGAGCTACTAACCCGAGACTTGACTTGGACTTGTGAGCTACTAACCCGAGACTTGACTTGGACTCGTGAGCTACTAACCCGAGACTTGACTCGGACTTGTGAGCTACTAACCCGAGACTTGACTTGGACTTGTGAGCTACTAACCCGAGACTTGACTTGGACTCGTGAGCTACTAACCCGAGACACTTGACGGCACGAAACACCACATTTTACTATCCATTCATTCCCAAATATGTGCTGCTGCAGTGAATATCACAAATAATCTCTAAACATACCGAGCACTTGATGCATCTAAAGGCACGAAAACTAGAAGACTTGTTAAATTAGCAACAAATAATAACAATATAGCCAAGCCTTACCTTGTGATAAACTTTGTCATTTAATTTCAAAAAGCAATCATTTAATCCGAAGGGATATCCAGATTTACCATGTTAAATTGTATTTGGATTGAACGAGCACTTCCATGTGCATTTTACGACCCTGTCTGTCCGACTCATTTCCACAGATCAGTTTAAGTGGCAGTGTTTTTATACGTTATATATATATTATACTTAATATATATGTTATATATATATACACTGTTAATTACAATAACAACTAGCTGAAAAAAAAATTGGCCTATTAATAAAAATAGAACAAAGACTTGACTTAAGACTTGGACCTCAAAGATTTGAGACTTGACGTAGCCTTGACTTGACTTGGACCTCAGAGACTTGAGACTTGACTTGGACCTTAAAGACTTGTGACTTGAAATGGACCTCAAAGACTTGAGACTTGACTTGGACTTGACCGCAGGGACTTGTGAACATGTCTGTTTCTCAATGAAGATCCTCTCACTGTCCTCCACTGCTGCAGAGCTCTGTTAGGACACACATCACAATCACACAGTGTATTCAGTGAGTCTGACTGAGACTTCTCAAACTTCTCTTCTTCTCCAGACTCACCTTATGAGACTCCACAGCCTCTCTCAGCTGTAGTTAATGAATTTACATGACACAAAAGACCTATTTCAGTATCATAAAAGCAAAACTGATACAGATATAAAGTTTCACACTGAGTGTTTCTGTTATGTAACCTGTTTTATCTGTAAAAAAAACAACAACAACTAATTACTGGATGATTACATTGAGTATTTCTCTGAATAATTGCCTTCAATTATAAAATGTTGATCAGGAGTCAGTCATTGAGAAATATTAAAAACTTATGACGAAGATAGGCATCACTGGTACATAAAAAATGATTAGTTATTATTAGTAATAATAAATTATTATTATTATTAGAGGGGTATCCCTGTCAGTCCATTCACCACGGGGCCCAGTGCAATCATATCGGTTTTATCTCCCTATTGGATGACCCTGACTGCTTCTATACTCCTTGATCATTATCTTATTCCTTTCTTATTTACTGATGCACTGCCACCAAACTTGCTAACATAAACCAAAAACACAGGCAAAAAAGCAACAATAATTCAGCTTTACAGAAAAATCTATCCCCTAAAGGGGCTTTGTCATTTATGTATAACACATTTTCAAAATGTGCATTAAAAATGCCAAAAACTTTACAATGATACATATAAATTCAATTTTATTGGCCGAAGGGGGTGTCATATGATAATACTAAAATGTTTTTTTTTTTTTAAATGCAATTTTCATTGCATTATTTTTAAATGATGAAACACCATAGAGGGATATGTTGCTTCATCAAAGCCAGTTTCACAGTAGATAAATATGTTTACAGTGCATTTTCACCATATTTTCTGTTAAGTTCGGCATGGAGCATAAACAAGCTCAGCAGTTAAAGTCCACTTGCAGCTACTGTTCACTTCTGTGAGGTCTGCAGTGTGAATGATTTTACCTGATCATGTGGGTGCCAATATAAACATTATTTCAGTGTCCAGTTTAATGTTCATACCTGTTTCTCTGTCCTCTGTGCTGCAGCTAATACAGTGTCGTGGTTTTTATGTTCATCCATCATACAAAACACACATAAATACTTCTGATCGGTGTGGCAGAAAATCTCAAGGAGTTTATCATGTTGGTGGCAGATCATCTCCTGCAGTCGTCCAGTGGCTTCAGTCACTTTATGTGGCTTACGTGAGTGAAATTCCTCATGACGGTCAAAATGAGTTTGACAGTAAGACTCCAGACACACCAGACAGGACTTGACGGCTTTGTGTTTTCTTCCAGTACAGACGTCACACTGCACATCTCCAGCTCCAGCGTAACAGTCAGCAGGAAGTTTAGTCTTCTTCAGTTTCTCCATCATTTCAGCCAGAATGGTGTTTTTAGCTAAAGCAGGTCTTGGACTGAAGGTCTGTCTGCACTGAGGGCAGCTGTAGACTCTCATCTGATCCTCCTGATCCCAGCGGCCTGTAATACAGATCTTACAGTAACTGTGTCCACAGGGAATGGCCACTGGATCCTTCAGGAGATCCAGACACACTGAACACATGAACTCATCCTGAGAAATTCTGGCTTCTGCCATTTTACAGCATGAACACAGAGACTCAAACACACAACAGCTCAACTACACTTCAGTTTCAGTTTCCCTGAACTCATGTGAGTCTTGCTTCCCACTTCTGTTTTTGAGTGACGTGTGCAAAAGTCACAGACCATAAAACATCCCTTAGGGGTTAATTTTTAGCTGGTGCATTTCCAAAACAGCCAAAGTAAAAAAGGCCCATAGACATCTAAAAACAAACAAACATGTAATAAAAAAATAAGTTGCAATATGGAATTAATTGTGCAGGGCTTTCACTGTCAGTTACCAACTGAAGAGCATAAATCCTTCTGTGTTTGTGTGCGAGTGTGCTGCTGTTCACTGCTAAAAATAGTTTTTGCCATTACCACGAACAAGCTATGCAGCTGCTTGAATCCAGGTGCAGAAGCTGTGGGTTTACCACAATCACACAAGTGGTTTGCGGTTGATTGCTGTTGTGAGACTTACAAACAGCATTGAACACGCATAAGCCAGTACAACTTGAAATATATTATTATTATTATCATAAACTTTGGTAAGTGTACACTACGAATGATTTCATTGTAACTAACAGTGCAAACGTGATGTAACTAAGAGATTTGTTGCATAAAACGGGAGATTTGGCACTAGTCCAGAACTCAGTCAATGAAAAACTTTTGCTGTTTGATTGACAGCTCCAGCAATTGTAAAGGAAGCGTTCTTTCATCACTTCATATAATTTAATCACCATTTAAATAACAGATTATTTTCATCCTACTAAAAGAAACAGTTGACGTATTTTTTTTATCAATCTTTTTTTGTTAAAGGGTGAGAGACCTTTGTATAACTGAAAAACTATTTTTTACTATGACTTTTTTTAAACTGTCAAAGCAAATACCCTCATAATGCACTGAGGTGTAATGCGGTTGTGTTTTGGACAACCTCAGTTTAAGTCACAACTCAGGGACTTTTTGCTATATATATTTACATTTTTCAGAGGAACTGAGTAATGTCAGGGGAACCACAACCTCAAATAAGAGTCATGTAGTGTGTTTCCATGACTGATTAGAGAACATGAAAGAAAAACTTTTAGTAAATAAATCTAAACAAATTATAAAGAATATGCCTGCATAAATGTAGTCTCCAAGAGTAAGTGATACAGAGTAATATGTAGCCTATCATATCATAAACAGTTTAAAACATTTAAATAGACATATACAAAAAGTATTCTCCACGCTTCATAATATTAAGGTTGAAACACTGTAGTCCCATGAACTGTTTTTAATACATCTTTAGTAGCTTTTTGGGCTTTTAAAGTGTTAATTGAAAGTGTTAAAACAAAGTGAAAATAAAGTGCCAGTTTGGGGTTAAAGGGATAGTTCACCCAAAAATGAAAATTTGATGTTACCCCCAGGGCATCCAAGATGTAGGTGACTTTGTTGTGCTCTGACAACTACAGTGATGTATATACTTCAATGAGTGCGAGACATCACTGTCGTTGTCAGAGCGCGATCAGACCTCACTAAACGATTGCTGAACCCATTTGGACATTAGAGGTGTATTAGAGGTAAAAAATGATATAAATACTGTTCGGTTTCTCGCACAAACCGATCGTTTTGTGTCTTAGGACATCAATGTGTCATCACGAGCCGCAGGGTTTAATGTGTATTCGTCTGTGCATGTTTATTGACTCTTATAAATTGTGTTACCATTCACTCCCATTATTTGACTGACAGACGGCAACGGTTGGAGTTAAAAATCATAATTTGTGTTCTACTGAAGAAACAAAGTCACCTACATCTTGGATGCCCTGGGGGTAAGCAGATAAACATAACATTTTCATTTTTGGGTGAACAATCCTTTTAAGGAAGCAAAATTTTACCATGGTAAGTATACAAAACTAGCATGAACTGTTAATCAAACATATGGAAACTGTACCTGATGAATAGAATTAGCATTACCTGTATGCAAATCCTTCCCAGCAAACACACAGTACAAGTTACATAATGTATTTGTACTTTTTTGGTAATGTAATGACTTACTACTTGACAATAGTTATGTTGCATGCCCGTAATTTTTTTTGCACTTTATACTGAAGTGATCTACAGCATGCATCACCGCATTTGGCTGCAATTGAAGAGTGTCCATTATGACCAAAGTGTAACGGCTGACAGGAAAGGGAAGTGAACTTTTTCTTGCGCATATTTCAAAATAAAAGTCATTGCATCAGAAAAACAGAATTAGGTTTGTTTCTTTAGGCAGGAACACACCAAGCCAACGGTCGGCCGACTAAGTTTTCTCAGTGTGTTTCGCACCGTTGGTTGAAGTTGGTCCTTGTCGTCGGTCCATTGATCATTCTGATTGGCTGTTCAGCTATTGCCACCTGCTGGTTTGGAAAGGCATTTCATCTCACGCAGGCGCAGAACGGACGTGCTACTTGGCTGTCCAGCGTCGGTTTGTTGTGTCAGGGCAACTTTGGACAGAGATGCTACCGACGTGAGCCAACCCCGCAGTCTGCTTTCATCACCACTAGATCGTTACCATCAGTTTGGTGTGTACCTGCCTTTTAACTGCACACTCTGCAACCCAATCAAAACCACCAGTTAAAAACACTGATCTAGAATAACATTATAATAAACAGAGGTAAGGCTCAACCCATTTAGGTTGGTCAATCAACATTCAGTTGTCCTAAATGGAAGTTCCCTTTTTAGCCTTTCAAGTCTAAGTACACTTGAACTGTTGACAAGCTTTAGTCAGAGCTCTAAAATCTCAGTTGGGGTGCCCCAATGCTCCAATTAAAACTGGACTTTAGCACATTACTAACCTGAATGCCAATATGTGGCAACAATAGATAAAGTTATCTATTAGAGTTAATAATTTCAGAGAGTCAGGATAAATTCAGATATAATTAAAAGCTGCAGGAAAACAGTGAACATTGGGCGACATGCATGGAAGCGAGTAACTACAGGAGAATTATGGTAAAGACATTTCAAAGTGTTACACTTCCTGCTGCCAACAGGTGGCGCTTTGACTATAACTGAATATTGCCATGTAGACGTCTTCAGGCCAGGGCTGCGTTCCACTCCAGTTTTAGACACGCATTCTCTAACTTCCCTACACACTTCCCCTCGGGAGAATCCCTGCTGCCATTCTGAAGTGTGTTCCACTTCGTGAAGTGGACGAGGGAAGTTTATATGGACAGACCCTCGCTCCCTCATATGTCTACTTCATATGTACACTTCAGGCAGCTGCATAACCCACAATGCAACACGATTGTGATGCCACCGCATATTACCTTTAATTACCCCACCACAAACAACTCTATGATATAATAATTATTTTTTAAATATTTAAAATACACATATATACATATAGAATGCTGCATTAAACAGTTTTGTAAGGGGAAAAAAATTAAATAATAAATCAACTCCATACAGATTTCAAGTAATCAAGGACTTAGGATGTTCCAATTCAGCCCATTGCAAAGGTTCCGCCAGTAGTGGGCACTCGATGTACATCCGAGTCACGAGACTGAGGGAAGTTAGCGAGGGAAGGTCATAAAAAAACGAACTGGAACGCAGCCCAGGACTATTATCAAACATGAAGTTTGGAGCAGATCGGACATTGTATGCCTGAGTAACAACATCTTCTTGTTTGGTGGCGTTAATCGCAAACATTAGCACCTAGCCAAGTGTTGCATGATTTAACGTGTTTCTAGCATATTTGGTACTTCGTGGCATATTTAAATGTGTTTCTGGGAGTGAATTACATGCCATTTCCTGTTGGCATCAGGTGGCGCTATGACTAACTGAATATTGTCATGTAGATGTCTTCAGGCCAGGACACACGTGACGTTTGGGGCAGATCGGACACTGCATACCTGACTCGTAGCTTCCTCTTTGATGGCGAAACATCAGATTGTCAATCTGCCATGAACACACCCTTCAGTGAAAACTTAAAGGTGCCCTAGAATAAAAAATTGAATTTATCTTGGCATAGTTGAATAACAAGAGTTCAGTACATGGAAATGACATACAGTGAGTCTCAAACTCCATTGTTTCCTCCTTCTTATATAAATCTCATTTGTTTAAAAGACTTCCGGAAAACACGCTGATCTCAACATAACACCGACTGTTACATAACAGTCGGGATCATTAATATGTATAACCTCAATATTTGCATATGCCAGCCCATGTTCAATGCATTAGACAAGGGCAGGCAGTATTAATGTCTGGATGTGCACAGCTGAATCATCAGACTAGGCGAGCAAGCAAGAACAACAGCGAAAAGTGGCAGATGGAGCAATAATAACTGACATGATCCATGATATCATGATATTTTTAGTGATATTTGTAAACTGTCTTTCTAAGTGTTTCGTTAGCATGTTGCTAATGTACTGTTAAATGTGGTTAAAGTTACCATCGTTTATTACTGTATTCACGGAGACAAGAACCGTTGCTATTTTTATTATTAAACACTTGCAGTCTGTATAATTCAACAAACAACTTCATTCTTTATAAACCTCTCCAGCAGTGTAGCATTAGCCGTTAGCCACGGAGCACAGCCTCAAACTCATTCAGAATCAAATGTAAACATCCAAATAAATAATGTACTTACACGATTAGACATGCTGCATGACGAACACTTTGTAAAGATCCATTTTTATATTAACTGTGTGAACTTTGTTTATGCATAGTTTAAGGCAAGCGCGAGCTCTTGGGGCGTGGAGCACAAGATTTAAAGGGCAGCAGCATGAAACGGCTCATTTATAATGATGCCCCAAAATAGGCAGTTAAAAAAATTTATAAAAAAAATCTATGGAGTATTTTGAGCTGAAACTTCACAGACACATTCAGGAGACACCTTAGAATTATATTACATCTTGTGAAAAAGCATTCTAGGGCACCTTTAAGATCTTCACAATTTAAAATCGCTAAGGCCTTAAGATAAGAATGACCAAATATGATGTTGATCTGATGTTGAAGCTTTAGAAGGAGTCTTAAAATACAACATCTGGAAATGGCAAAAACTGCAAATATTTTGCAAAGAAAAGTTACATGTGTCTACCGAATTTCATAACTGTACGTGAAACATAGAGCGAAGGGCGCTTAACTGAAATATTGCAGGTGGTGCTATGGAGCCATTTTGCCGCATTTAATTCTGAAACCCACATCAGATGTAAATTTTCACCATTTCTAACGAATGTGCAAAGTTTCATGAGTTTGAGCATGTTTAGGCCCTCAAAAATGCGATTCATTTCATAGAAGAAGAATTGACTGAGCAATTACAATAGGGTCCTCAAACCATTGGTCCTCAGGCCTTAACTATTTATGTAAATATGTCATGCCAATTACAAAGAAATTCAATACAAAACATCAAAAGCTCAGAAAGCTCTTATTTTTCAGATCTATTTGATATGTGAAAGTCTCCTCACACTACAGGTAAGGCCTCTCTCCAGTGAGTTCTCATGTGGGTATAACGGGTTCCTTTATGTGTGAAGCTCTTTCCACACTGAGGGCAGGAGTAAGGCTTCTCTCCAGTGTGAAGTCTCATGTGACCCTTAAGACTTTCTTTTCGTGGGAAGCTCTTTCCACACTGTTGGCAGGAGTAAGGCTTCTCTCCAGTGTGAATTATCATGTGAGACTTGAGGTTTGCTGTGTTCGAGCAAGTCTTTCCACAGTGATGGCACATAAAAGGCTTCTGTCCGATGTGAGTTATTACATGGCTCTTGAGGTGTTTCTTGTCTGTAAAACTCAGTCCACACTGTTGACAAATAAAGTTCTGCCTTAAGTGAATTATCGTGTGCTGAGTAAGGGTTTCTTTACGTGCGAAACATCTTCCACACTCCCCACACGAGAAAGGCTTCTCTCCAGTGTGAACTCTCATGTGAGCCATTAGATTTTCTTTGCGAACCAAAGTCTTTCCACACACTTCGCAGGTGTAAGGGCTCTCTCCAGTATGAAGACTCATGTGAGCATGAAGGGTTCCTTTATGTGTGAAACTCTTTCCACACTGATTACATGCGAACGGCTTCTCTCCAGTGTGAATTCTCATGTGGACTTTGAGGTTTCCATGTTGATCGAAACTCTTTCCACACTGTTGGCAGGTGTAAGGCTTCTCTCCGGTGTGAATTCTCATGTGGATTTTAAGATTTCCAGTTTTTTTGAAACTCTTTCCACACTGTTCGCAGATGATTAGTCTTCTAGCTGCGGTCTTTTGAGCTCTTTTTTGTGTGGAAGTCTTTTCAGTCTCTGAGCAACTGAAAGATTTTTCTCCAGTTATGAAATCAGGATGTTTCTTTTCTTCAATTTCATTGATTTCTTGACTCTCCTCTTTCAGTGCCAGCAGGTCTAAGGCATATAAAGAAAAAATTAAGTTTAATGGCAACAGACATCAAAACCGATTAGAGGCCGATAACGTTACCACTGTCACAGTGGGCACATGCATTTAAGTGGATAAATATAGTACATAAAAGTTGTATAACTTCGGAGCGTTATAAATCAGCATGTCGAATCATGATTCAAATCACGTATCAAACTGCCGAACAGCTAAAATCACGTGACTTTGGCACTCCAAACAGCTGCTGATTCGACACATAATGATCCGATGCTTCCTGAAGCATTGTTTTGAAATTGACCATCACTAAATAAGTCGTTATTTTGTTATTTTTGGCGCACCAAAAATATTCTCGTCACTTTATTATATTAATATTGAACCACTGTACTCACATAAACTGATTTAAATATGTTTGTGATGAAATGTCATTGGCTCCCTATGCAAGCCTCACTGAGCCCTCAGATTTCAACTAAAATATCTTAATTTGTGTTCTGAAGATTAACGAAGGTCTTACGGGTGTGGAACGAAATGAGGGCGAGTAATAAATGACAGAATTTTAATTTTTGGGTGAACTAACCTTTTAATATTATAGGATTGTGCAAGTAATATCAGTCCCTATATAGTTTATAACATTAGCTGAGATAGAGCTTCATCCTTCAAGGATTTTTCATCCAAAAATGAAAATTTTGTCATCACTTCCCCTCAATAGTAGTGACAAAAATCAATGTTTTTTTTTCATACTGGCTATAATGTTATACAAAAGTCTTGTTTTGTTTGGGCTACTTCTGTATTATTTTTCCTAAACAAATATATGTTGTCTAATGTGGAAGTAAAAAATGTTCAGGTTGAAGGCAGCATTAGTATTTGTCTGGTCATGTGATCTCAACATGTCAGACCAGCTCTGTGTCAAATAAAACCACTTTAATTAGGACACTCAGTAGATAAAATATCATTAATTTCTGTAGAGCTGGATATTTTAATAAGAATCAAATTACTGATTTCAGCTTTGAGAATGAAACTGACCTGTTTGTTCTTCAGTGTCTTCTTGTTTCACATTGATTGTTTCTTCAATCTTCATTTCTTCACTCTCCTCTTTAATAAACTCCATCTTTATAATAATGTGTCACGTGGATCTTAGTCGCTTCACCAGGAATTTTTCTTTGTGTTTGTCCTGTTTAAGAAGAGAATAATTAACAGAAAGAAAAATAAATCCACACTAAATCTCTGGGTGTGTCTCAATCTGCTCTAGAGAGTCAGAGTGAGAGTTAATAGACTTAAATCACCTAATTAGACTAAAAAATATAAATAGCCTTATATTATGATTTATAGATTATATTTAATAGACTGCAATTTCATGAAAACATCAGCAGTTGGTTTGTAAAGTTCTCATCACGTGTGTTTGTTGTTGTATGTACACTGTTTTGACCAGCAGGTGACTTCAGCGCGCGGTCACTGGAGATTTGAGAAGCTTAGTTTCTCTCATCATCATTTACAACGGACTGAATTCGTGTTTACGATAAACTGATTCACATAAATGGAGCAAAACGAGACGCACCTTGTGTGTTCCTCATGTATGCATGAGCTTTACTCAAAATAATTAACGTGCATCAACGTTAGATAAAGCATTACAATGTTGCATTAAGTAATAATTACCTTTAGTTCGCTTGCAAAAACTGTAGAATAGACTGAACGGTTTGCATCGATTTATAACGCTTTAAATGGTTTAAAACACTAACCTTTCTTCAGTCGAACCACAACAGATGCAGGCGAGCATCGCAGCCTTATTGCATCACACCACCAGACCAAAATAAAAGTCATGTACACATGCTGTAATGTGCATGGAAATGTACAGAAAAAAAGACAAATAATAAAACACAGAGGTATTCGGAGTACAGAAAACATTTAAATACATGTCTAATTGTGTGTTGAAAGTAACTACTAATGAAAGTGTTTGTAGCAAATCTAATATGAGATTCTTTCTGCTTAACAGGCAAACAGATCTTCCAGATGTCATGAATTTATTATAATTATTCATATTTTAAAAAACCTTTGTCAAATGCAATGGATTTAAAAAAAATTAACTAATTAATTGACAATTTTTCTTTAATTAATCACACCTAATGTTAAAGTTTTTAATATATATTTTATTAGTGCTGTCAATAAAATCACAATTTTTTCTGTAATTAATCACAATTGCAACATCCAAATTATTGTTTTGTCATTGCTTAATGGCATCTTTTTAGAAGGCCAGTATCACTGATACAAATATTGCTATTGAATTGACCTTTTTTCAAGAAAGTTTAATTTGAAAGTGAACTAATCCTTTAAAAATCATCTTTGATCACCAAAATAAAATATTTAAAAAAAAAAAAAAATTCTTCATGTCCTAAAATAGCTTGAATGTAACTCCAAACCATTGCTTCATTTATTATATGCAGTTCTGATGAATATGCAAATTAGCACTGCCTCCACTCACCAGTTCAGAGATTCACTCGTTGATTTAGTAAGGGAATCACCACGGGGCTTTTATTTTGGTCTCGTGTTCTGACGTCATACGGCGGCGCCGCGCTTCTGCATCTGTTGTGTTTCGGCTGAAAAAAGGTTCGTGTTTTGAGCATTTAAAGTGTTTAAATGAAAGCAAACATTAAGGTAATTTAATAGTTTTAACAAGAACTGTAAAAGGAATACGTTATTATTGAATTTAAATATTGTAATGCAATATCTAACATCAACGCTCGTTATTTTGTGTGAGTAAATCGCATCCACACCTGAGTCAGAAACGGTGCGTCTGATTTCGTTCCTGTAACATGAATCCGTTTGTCATAACCACGAATTCGGTCACTGGCGAGGAGTGATGAGAAAAACAGCTTTTCGAAACTGCGAGTCAATTGAATCAAATGCTTTGCAAAATGATTCAGTGATTCGAAGGTCAAAATAGTGTAAATACAACAAGAACAACAAACATTATCAACTTTTACATTTTTATATGTAATCTACAAATAATTAAATATCTAATTTAAATACAAAATATGAAATGTTTTATAGTTTGCGTTTATTAATTTATAGTGCTAGTTTTGAGTGTTTTTATGACTTTTAGGCTAATCATGTAATTTAATTGACTGACTCTCTTACTAGTGCGCTGAACTACTGAAATAAGGAGCTGATTGAGCCGCAACCAGAGATTTCATTTGGATTTATTTTTCTTTCTGTTAATTATTCCTACCCTCAACGTACTTATAAAGATGGCGTTTATTAAAGAGGAGAGTGAAGACTTTAGGATTGAAGAAACATTCACAGTGAAACAAGAAGAAACTGAGGAACAAACAAAGAAGGAGTTTATTAAAGAAGAGCGTGAAGAAATGAAGATTGAAGAAACATTCAGTGTGAAACAAGAAGAGACTGAGGAACAAAGAAAGATGGCATTTATTAAAGTGGAGAGTGAAGACGTGAAGATTGAAGAAACTTTCAGTGTGAAACATGAAGAAACTGAGGAACAAACAGGTTGGTTTCATTCTCAAAACTGAACTCAGTCATTTAATCCTTATTAAAATAAATGATATTGTTGAAGAATGGGTGTCCTAACAGGGTCTTTTCTGGGTCAGAAAAGGTCTTTGGTTGTGGCGGACAAACACAGTCATCCACAATCTACCTATGTGAACGGCGAGCCAGTACTGACAATGAATCCAAAATAAATGGATAAAAACAGTCTGTAATATAAACATATTTATTCATGAATTATTAGATCATAAAACAATGTGCTTAGAACTATTTTTTATTTAAAAATCTTTATATTTGAGAAGTCCTGAAAAGGTGATTTGAACATAAAATGCAAAAAGTAACATTACATGTAAAATAGAGCTGCCCCTGACTAATCGATTAGTAGTCGTTCATTTAAGTCAACTAATCACGTGTATATTAATTTAATTAATTAGTTAGACACTTAAAACTTTCTTATATATATATATGTAATGAATGAAGAGTTTGGTTCCAAAATGCTATAACTCCATTTTGATTAATTTGAGTAAAAGTGTTTTACTCAAAAGTGGCAAAATGAAAACCACTATTTTCTGCTTCAAACTTTCACACAGCAACTTTTGGTTATAAAAACATTAAAAATTCAAATCTACATTATGATTTTAAAAGGTTTATTATAAAAATGGATTATTTTTCCCCCAAATGCAATAAATCCATGACACTTTTTTTTCTTTTCAAAATGCAATTAATCCGATAAAAGTTATTTTTCATATTGAAAATACACAACAAAGTAAGTTGATCCACATATATGACAGCCTCTGAACTTTGTCAATACTAATTTTATATACAGACATTTGACTAAAAATACATTGGGTCGTCGCTCCCAAAATAAATTCAACGAGTTAGTTTATCTACTTACCCCCAGGGCATCCAAGATGTAGGTGTCTTTATTTCTTCAGTAGAACACAAATGATGATTTTTAACTCCAACCGCTGCCGTCTGTCAGTCTTATAATGCATATCAATGGGAACTTAATTTATAAGAGCCAAAAATTATGCATAGACAAATCCAAATTAAACCCTGCAGCTCGTGACGACACATTGATGTCCTAAGACACGAAATGATCGGTTTGTGTGAGAAACTGAACAGTATTTATATCATTTTTTACCTCTAAAACACCACTATGTCCAACTGCGTTAAGCATTCGCTTAGTGAGGTCTGATCGTGCTCTGACAACGGCAGTGATGTTTCGCTTCAATGTAGGGCTGAAACGATTCATCGAGTTACTCGATTAACTCGATTACAAAAATTCCTCGAGGCAAAAACTCTGCCTCGAAGCCTCGTTAAATTCCTATGACGCGCACTATACGCGCAGGGATCTGATTCACACGGACCGTTGTTCAATGTTCAGGAAGCACACCATAGCGCGTGACATTTTGAATTTACAGTAGTTGGCGCGATGGCGGAGAGTAAAGATAGATATGATGTTTAGCTTTGATGTTTTTAAGTAGTAAACGTATTCACGTTCAATTGTAAGAGAGTATAGCCTAAAAAAAGAACCCCTTCACACACACACACGCATGCACCCTCGTCTCTCTCATGCGCCAGTCAGACCAATCGCGGAAATGCATCACATATGCTTAAACTTTTTATGTAACCACGCAACAATAATTTCAGCATGCATTCACTGTATACACAGGGACGTGATGTCGTGACGCGATTTTTCGAACGGATGCTTCACCTAAAATGCACCGGAATGCAAGTGATGCAAGCCAAATGCAGCGTTCTATTGAAAATGATTGTATGTAGGCTATTTCTGCCGTACTAAACTGCAATGAAGCAACTGGTCTGACTGGGGCGTCACTCTTCCTCACACGCGGCATGTGTTTTTGTTCTCAGGTGGGTAATTTTCAGAAGGTGCAATCCTTTTTTTGTAATGTTGTATTAAGACGACAAAACTAAGGCCAAATGGCCTTTACTATTTAAGTTTGTATTCATAGTTTTACATGTTATACATGTTTTACAGTAAGTTGACTTAACTGTATTGTTATATAATTGTTGGCACTGGCACTTATAAACACTAAATGGGTAAAAATTGCAATAAATAGGCTTAGTTTTGGAGCCAAATGTTGGAGTTGGAACCAATACCTCTGTTTTTTTTAGAAATAAAAGCCAAATGCTTGATTATTTTACAGCCACATCATTTTCGCTATGCATTATTTGTTTTGGTTGTTTAAAAAAAATGATCTGATTAATCAATTAATCGATCGATCAAGTGCTAGATTAATCGATTACAAAAAGAATCGATAGCTGCAGCCCTACTTCAATGAGTGCTAGACATTACTGCCGTTTAGTATCTTAAAGAGTATCTGGTGCCACCGCACAGTTAAAATAAAGTACATTGGTAATAAAAACGGCTTTTAAAAACTGTCCATGATTCAGTTTTGGGGACCGTGACAGAAGTTTGATGCTGTCGTGGAACAAGCAACAGCCGGCATTTTTCTTCCTCCCGACTCGAGTGCCTCATCTTCTTAATCTCCTCACGTAAATTATTACATTTCAATGACTTGCATTTCTTCCCCATCGCAGAAACCACCACAGGTCCATCAATGCCGTCAAAATGATTCATTTTTCTATTTTTGACAAAGTACAAAGCAGATAAGGAAAACTAGGATGCCGGATGTATTCAGAGAGCCGCCATTACTGTTTACAGTGGGTGGAATGGGATTCTGCAGAGATCAAAGAATGGCGTTTGTCGCGTTTTGGAAAGAAAGGGAGAAAACATGACAGAATAACACAACAGATTTTGCATTTTGCGCAAAATTAATAAATGACTTTTCAATACGGACCAGATAAAATACTGATTTTGGTGGAAACTTTTTTAAAAAGGCATTTATCGCGTCTTGGAACCAAACTCTTCATATACACACACATATATATATATATATATATATATATATATATATATATATATATATATATATATTATATATGAATTTCTCATGTCTGTGAGGCAAGTAGTCTATATGCTGAGGTGAGATGCCAATGTTTTTCTGTTATTTTAGACATAAATTGCAGTTTAAAGTCTGTCTATAATTAATCAGTTCTTATTGAGTAATCTTTGTTTGGTGTGTGTTTTTTGGTCCCATTGTTAACTTCCTTCATTGTTAATCTCTTTTCACCTTAGACCTGGCAGCGCTGAAAGAGGAGAATGAAGTATTGAATGAAAAGGATCAGTATGAGGAACATAATGATTTCACAACTGAAGACAAATCTTTTAGCTGTTCACAGACTGAAAAGACTTCCTCACGGAAAAGAGCTAAAAAAACACAAACTGACTTAACCTGCCAGCAGTGTGGAAGGAGTTTCAAGAAAAAAGGAAGCCTGAAAAACCACATGATCGTTCATAACCGAGAGAAGCCTTACACCTGCCCTAAGTGCGGAAAAGGTTTCACGCAAACGGGAAGCTTTAACAGGCACATGAGACTTCACAGTGGAGAGAAGCCTTACTCCTGCAAAATGTGTGGGAAGAGCTTCACAACAGAGCTAAACTTAAGGTATCACCGGAACATTCACACTGGAGAGAAGCCGTTTAAATGTGATCAGTGTGGAAAGAGTTTGAGTCACAAAGTAAGCCTTAAACAGCACATGAGGCTTCACTCGAGAGAGAACTGTTTTACATGCCATCAGTGTGGAACGACTTTCACAGACAGGAAACACCTTGAGAATCATGTGATAAGTCACACGGGAGAGAAGCCGTTCATGTGCTATCAGTGTGGAAAGGGTTTTACACTGAAGGGAAACCTTCAGACTCACTTGAGAGTTCACACTGGAGAGAAGCCGTTCACCTGCCCTCAGTGTGGAAAGAGCTTCACGCTCAATGGAAACCTTCAGACTCACATGAGAGTTCACACCGGAGAGAGGCCTTTCACCTGTCTTCAGTGTGAAGAGACGTTCACGTATAAAAGAGACCTGAAACGTCATTGTGCGTCAAGGCGTTGTGGAAATACATTACAGTGTTCATCACCATTGCAAGATGCTTAGAATAGGAGCAATTTTGAAGTCATTTGTGCATTCGTTCTGGACGAAGGAAATTAAATTTGGATCAGTGTAATAAAAAATGCTTTTGTGATCATACTTAAGTCTGGGACACACCAAACCAACGTCAAAGAACTAGCGCAACAAAAGCTTCTCGTTGGCTTCATCTTGACCAAAAAGCTGCGCTTGAACACACCAAAAGGACTAAAGGCGAGTGTCAACTAGAGCTGCAAGATTCTGGATAAAATGAGAATCACAATTTCTTCAAATAGAGATTGAGATTCTCCCACGATTCTGAATATTTTGTTTGCACTGTTTTGCTATTGTAGATAAGAGTTTACATCGTAACTTTAAAGGGATGGTTCACCCAAAAATAAAAGTTTGATGTTTATCTGCTTATCTCATCCAAGATGTAGGTGACTTTGTTTCTTCAGTAGAACACAAATGATGATTTTTAACTCCAACCGCTGCCGTCTGTCAGTCGTATAATGAATGTCAATGGGAACTTCGTCTATAAGAGTCAAAAAAACACGACAGACAAATCCAAATTAAACCCTGCGGCTCGTGACGGCACATTGATGTCCTAAGACACGAAACGTTTGGTTTGTGTGAGAAACCGAACAGTATTTATATCATTTTTTACCTCTAAAACACCACTATGTCCAACTGCCCTCCACATCCTGTTAGTGAGGTCTGAAAACTCACTCTGATGCTGGAAGTGATGTCTTACGTGTATATGTCAATGAGTGCGTCCGGTGTCCGAGTGCATTCAGACCTCACACACCGGATGCTCAAGGCAGTCATTATGATATATATTGGAGTTAAAAATCATAATTTGTGTTCTACTGAAGAAACAAAGTCACCTACATCTTGGATGCCCTGGGGGTAAGCAGATAAACATCAAATTTTCATTTTTGGGTGAACCATCCCTTTAATATTTTATCTCAGTACTTCTGTGATAATTTGAATATTTGTAACACAGAAAAAAACTACTGTGTGGTTCAAAACCTTTCTCTGGCTCTGCGCAGCAGCAAAAAAACAGATTTGAATGTTCCAATATGATTTTATCAATGGTTTAAAAGACGTTGTCATTAATAAAATAAGATCATGTGGGTGTTTGAATCTTTTTTCAAATAATCGCTCAGCTCTACTGTCAACTAGCATGTGCGTTGTGCGCCTACATGCAAGTAAATGTCTGTTTTTATCAGCCGATATCAATAGTCTATTTTCGTCATTCAAAATGGGAAACCAAAACTTAGACTGCTGATACACAAACTGTAAACAAAGCAGCGCTTGCTAACATTTAGAATATCAATCGCACTGATCACTTTTATTCAATCCAGTTGGGTCATGTTATTATTATCTTGACTTCTTTGCACGCTTTCATAACTTTCGCTTTTATTCTCGTGCATGGACTTGTTTGCTAATCCGAACAGCCAATCAGAGTTCTTTCTCACTGACAGCCCAACGTGGATTCAAAATGCTGAATTGGCCCCAAAAAAAGACGGTGTCTGGTATGGAACACACTGGGAAAACTAAGCCGGCCGACACTCAAAAGAGGCCCAACATTGCCTAATGCCATTTTGTTTGTTTGGAGTTTTAAATGGCTTGGTATTTTAGGATGGCACAAAACAATATCTATGTTACTAAAATGCACATTTAATTTATAACTTTTATATTTTAGTTGTTTGGCTGATAATTTTTTACTGACCTTTAATAATAAATGAATGAAATGATATATAAATGAAATAACAAATAACCTTAATAATAAATGAGAGTGAGAGAGACAAGACTTGGTGTTACTCAAGTGGTCCTTTGTGTTGTTTGAGGATGCGCCACAGTCGCGTCATGTCAATATGGACCACAATATCAGAGGAATTTTCCATCACCTTGTTAAATATATGCCATCAAATATTAAGTTCTGAAGGCAAAAAAGGGAGTCCAACCCCATACTAGCAAGGTGTACCGAATAAAGAGGCCAGTAAGATTATATTTTTGATCTAAACAAGATGAAAAATTTCTATATTATCCAATTTGACAGATTTAAAAATATTGCATGACCAGTAATCTTCTATTACATTCAGATAAGACTGAGATATTACTTATTGAACCAAAAACCCCTATACAGAATCTCTTAGACTACACCTTGCAAATGCATTTAGAAGGATGTACTGTTACTTCATCCATTATACATCTCATTATACACAAGACCTGGGTGTTATATTAGACTGCAACTCATATTTCATATGTTACAAAAACAGCCGCCTCAGAAACATTGCTAAGCTACTGAACATTATCTGTTTCTGATGCAGAAAGCTTAGTTCATGCATTCATGACCTCTAGACTAGATTACTGTAATGCATTACTAGCTGGTTGTCCTGCTTCCCCCATAAACAAGATACAATTAGTACAAAATGCAGCTGCTAGAGTTCTTACTAGGTCAAGAAAATATGTTCATATAACACCAATTTTATCATCTCTACAATCAATACAGAACTTAATAGGTAACCAGTGTAAAGTATTGCTTCTTAAAGCCTCAAATAAATGAGCTCCTGTGTATTTAATCAGTCTTTTATTACACTACAATCTATCATACTCTTCAAGGTCACAGAACTCTGGTATATGTTGGTATACTAATTTTATTTTTCAGCAAATTATATTATATCATTATGACATTTTTTTTTTTTTTTTTTGTATCTCCTAGGGGTAGGCTTTTTTTAAATCATGAATCTGAATTCTCATTTCTCTCATTTTAAAATTTAATAAATAATAATAAAAATTGTACATATATAAATATTACTCTAGTCTCTCACAAAGAACTCATTTTACATCCTTCCATCCACATCTTTTTTTAAACTTTTAAACATCCAGCATGTGTATATCTTACATAAGCATTTTCTCCAATAGTATATTTCCCCCAAAACATTTGGTAACACTTTCTATGAAAACCATGCTTATAATGAATCATAGCACCCTTTTAATATTTATATTTATAACATGATCATAAGTACCTTAACTGAGATGTAATACAATGACTGGAATTTTTCCTTTCCAGTGGGAGGCACAGTGGCACGAAGGTGGCTAAGAATGATGATGTCTCCTTCGTGGAGCTCATCCAGTGCTTGGTCTCTCCACAGGGAAACCTCAAGGAGGCTTTCCCCACACCTCCTCTTCCCCAGTGGAGGAGTGTGATGGTGAACTGAGCACATCCACTGCAGCTTTCTGCCACTTCCGACATGGTTAGTGGAGCTGTTCTAGATTTCATTGTGCTTTTCCCAACGAGCACAAAAAGCTGCCCATTTCTGTTTTAGTTTTCGTTAAAACAGAAAACTAGTTTTCGCTCAAATTCGGGATAAAAGTTATTCTTCTTGTGAAAAATGGCCCTACTCCCATCTGTGAGGGCACAGACTGATGCCGTGTTAAAATGTGAACTGTGTTTGAAAGCAAAAATAATGAAATTGTGTATGAAAAAATAAAAGATAAAAGTCTTCTTAAACTGATGGCACAGATGTGCTGGAGTACAAGCCGACTGGACAGCTTCTGGACTGGCAGGATGAGGCTGACCACTACAATATGGTCTTAGAGCGTCCCTGTCAGTCCTTGCAGGGCTTTTTACAAGAGCTGCCCAGGCATCAATGGTGAAAATTTGGCACGGGTTATAATGCGACAGGCAACATTTGCAGCTCAAATATGCTGCCAGCGTGGAGTGTTCCACTGAAACATAAAGCTGGAAAACCTGCTAATTAACCCAGAAACCCTGGAAGTCAAACTGATTGACTTCGACGTGCTCGAGAACAAGACGACAGACGGCACAGACAGTTAAAACCCTGGAAGTCAAACTGATTGACTTCGGATGCAGTGAAACCATTACCTACACGGGTTACACATCCTGTGCTGGTATAACTGATTTCTCAAAGTCAAAAATGGGATCCACCGTTGTGACTCAATTAGCATCAAATTATTTCTTGAATGGTTAATGAATATTCTAGTCAAAATTCTGCATTAATGGAAACTTACTATTCAGATGTCTTTTTCCTCCAGGCACAGAAAGGTACTGCCTCCAGAGTACTGGATAGATGGCAGGTATCACGGGGAACCAGCAACAGTGTGGTCACTCGAGGTACTCTTGTTTGAAATGCTGTGCTGGGATTTTCCAAGAAGAACAAGATCTTTAAAGAAAACATTGTGACCAAAGATGCTTGTCACAAACTGAGATCTTCATTTCAGCAAAGGACCATTTTAATTCTGAATCTCACTAGATAGAACAAAGAAACTATGCAGGAAAAGATGGTCTTGTTGATATTTGTGAAGTTTAAGGTAATAATCAGACGTCTCTCCCATCTCTCTCCACAGAATGCTGTGATTTTATTGGCTGTTGTCTGCGGCTCAACCCAAAGGAGCAGATTGAACTGGACAATGTCATTCTCCACAACTGGTTTAAGCTTTTTGATTTAGTTTAATTCTCAGACTGTAGACATTAGACATTTTTTATGCGGTTTGCATACTTAGACAATAAACGTGATTTCTGTTTGTATTTCAGATTGATGATGTGGAGAATAACAACAGAACAATTATAGGTCAGTCTGGTAACATCAGCTTAACATACAACACACACACTTTTGAAACAATGTTTGTTCTTGCTCAGTCTTTAACAAGCAGTTTGGTTTTTGCTTTACAAAGCTATTTAAAAAAGCAATAGAATGGAGTTTTTGTTTGTA
The DNA here is from genome assembly GCF_024489055.1 of Chanodichthys erythropterus. NCBI lineage: Eukaryota > Metazoa > Chordata > Actinopteri > Cypriniformes > Xenocyprididae > Chanodichthys > Chanodichthys erythropterus. The sequence goes on from NC_090228.1 coordinate 46,323,221, forward strand.
ATGGCACAGTAAGGGCACTTGTGATTTCTATCAACCTGTTTCCTTTCCCCACTACTTCAGTGGATGTGGAGAGACATTTTTGCCACTATTCTACACTCCTAACACATCATAGATGCAGCTTAACTGAGGAAATGATCATTAAAATGATGCTGATTGCCAAATTCAACAGCAGAGATTCAAATTAAGCTCCAAATTACTATTTTATTTAAATAAACTTTCTCATGTATTTATTGAAATATTCTGTGATTGATTGTCACACCAGTATTTATTTAAAATTAGCTTATTTATAGCTATTAAAAGTAGTTCATGTATTTATTTACCTAGGTAGGTATGATATATATTTGTTTATTTAATAATTTGTGTACAATACAATTAATAAAGCAATTTTTCTTTTCTTTTTAGTGGATGTACTATAAAAGTTGTTTATATTTTATTTGTAATGTTTTTGATCCCAATATTCTTAGATCTTTTAACACATTTAAGGCCATTCCACATAATTCTGCAGATTTTTTCTAAAAATTCAGCACAGAAATTTTAAAAGTTTACCATTTAAATTTAAAATAGAGACCATGCATTCCTCAAACCAGACATGTATCTGTATTACATACATGCATCATTAATCTTCAGTCTTAATAAAACCTAAATAAACAAAATGGCAATGTAAACATTCATGTTCCTTCACCTTGTACATTACAATCCATTTATACATCCACATATATATAATTCATTGTATAAAATTGTACCTCTGCTAGTCAAATCACTAAATCTATGCCCAAATTCTGTCTATTATTTATCAATAGACATGTCTAAAGTATTCTCTCAGTCCATTATTGTGACAGAAAAACAGGAAAAAAGGAGGGGGTGCAGAGAGAGTTGTAATGGAGGAAAGCAAGACCTCACACTCGCAGGGCAGAGCAGGCAGGTTACGTTTGTAATGTTACTGAGGTTTGTCCAGCATTGGGACAATGGGTGGGGCTTGTGATCAGTAGGTTTATGATGTGTTCTGCCGCTGTGGGAACTCAATAGAGAGAAAAAAATCTAATTTATTTAAAATCTAATAGGTTACATCACTGATTTTATTCTGGCTGCCACTGTTGTGTAAAAATTATTTATAAATTGATTTGATTACCATCATTTTTTAAAGTAAATTTCTGTTTGTCTACTAAAATAAGCCACAATAAAGGTTCAGTGGGGAAAACCGTGATATACCGTGAAAGACAGAATCTTAAAACAATACCGTGATACAGATTTGTGGTCATACCAAAAATCTAAACTGAAAGATCTACACTCTTGTTGTCAATGTGAGTCATTTGATGATGATCAACATCAGTGGGGTCCTGTGACACTTTTTGAGCCATGGAAGTACATTTCAACATGGTTGAGAAGCCATTGTTCTGCCACACAAGCCTGGAGGCAATGCACACCTCAGATGCCCGAGTACAAACATTTGGAAAGCTTTGTACACTACCAGGATACCCACCTTCCCAGTGGCAGTGAAGTTTGCCTCCACAGAACATGCAGAATATGTCAGCGTTGTGAAACTGTGCTCCCTCTGTTATTCCTCACAGTCACTGTTTCCAATCTCATACACCTCATATAAACATTAATCACAGACGATAAATGGTTTTTCAATAGACAAATTATCACTGTCAACAGTTTGTCCAGGACTGGTCTGAATCCTAAAACCATCTACTCCTCATAACATTTCCAAAGATGGTTATTCCAGACCCATCCCGCTGGAGATCGCTCTGCAAATTTTTTGCAAATCAAGAGTCCAGGGTTCCTCAGATCATCCAGCTTCTGGACTGGCAGGACGAGGCTGACTATGTTATGGTGTTAGAGCCTCCCTGTCAGTCCTTGCAGGGCTTTTTACAGAGCTGCCCGGGCATCACTGGTGAGAATTTGGCACGGGTTATTATGCGACAGGCAACATTCGCAGTTCAAATATGCTGCCAGCGTGGAGTATTCCACTGAGATATAAAGCTGGAAAACCTGCTAATTAACCCAGAAACCCTGGAAGTCAAACTGATTGACTTCGACGTGCTCGAGAACAAGAAGACAGATGGAACAGACACACTGGAATCCAAGCTGACAGCAACAGTGTGGTCACTCGAGGTACTCGTTTGTAATGCTGTGCTGAGATTTTCCAAGGAGCTCAGACCTGGACAAGATCTTCAAAGAAAACATTGTGACCAAAGATGCTTGTCACAAACAGATCTTCATTTCAGCAAAGGACCATTTTAATTCTGAATCTCACTAGATAGAACAAAGAAACAATGCAGGAAAAGGAATATCTGAGACTAGTGGCTTGATAAATGATGGTCTTGTTGATATTTGTGAAGTTTAAGGTAATAATCAGACGTCTCTCCCATCTTTCCCCACAGAATGCTGCGATTTTATTGGCTGTTGTCTGCGGCTCGACCCAAAGGATTGAACTGGACAATGTCATTCTCCACAACTGGTTTAAGGAATCAATTACATTTTGAAGCTTTTTGATTTGGTTTAATTATCAGACTGTAGATATTTGATTTCTTATGCTACATTTCAATGCGTGCTGTAACTGTCATCTAGTTGATCCTCATACATATGTCAATACATATGTGTAGACCATTTAAAATATTTTTACTTTTGTTCTTAAATATCTTTTTAGTGGATGTACTATAAGGGAGATTTTGTTGTTATATCTGAATTTGTATTTTAAACCTTAAAAGTTAAGAAGTTTATATTTTATTTGTAATGTTTTGATTCCAATACCCTTATGTCTTTTAACACATTTAAAATGTTAAACACATTCCACATAATGTCCAAAAATTCAGCGCAGAAATCAGATTTTGTGTGGTCATGGGTACTGCTGGGCCAATCAGCAGTAACATTTGCTATTTTGCCGTCTGGGACACATATCAGCTTATGTGACATTATTCAATGACATTACATTTCTCTTTTTTTCCTATATATTTTTATTTTATATTTCACCTTGTACATTACAATCCATTTATAAATCCACATATATATAATTCATTGTATAAAATTGTACCTCTGCTAGTCAAATCACTAAATCCATGCCCAAATTCTGTCTATTATTTATCAATAGACATGTCTAAAGTATTCTCTCATACCCAATTTTAAAGATCCAATGTTGTATCCCATCCACAAACACATTTAGGTATTTATTTGTGCCACTTTTTAAGCCACACACATGAAACTCGAGTCATTAAAACCTCTTCTCTTTTCAGTTAATTTCTTTACAATAGTCCTCAGACAACATTGACCTCTCTCTAATTTTTAGTCTTATAATCTTAATGACCTTTTTAATAAAGCTGGCTTAAAAAATCCTAATCACTGATCTACAACTTACTGGTATTCTTAGAGTAAAACTTCTAAATGCTGCTCCTCCTCGACATTTCAAGCTACAACCACCAAACTCAGACTAGACCTTCAGACTGTTCTGACTCCGGTTCTGTATCTTTACAGACTGATCTGACCTATAGTTTTCCTAAAAATGTTGATCAAAACTTGGGAAAATCCCATAGACTTTTACTGAAGGATTGTTCAAATGAGCCAAAACTGTTCAAACTCCAACTGACAAAATTCAAATTTTGACAGTTGGAGAGGCTCATCAGACTCCATTAACTGCCATTCTGTGTACTGTTTATAAATCTATATATCAAATAAACAATATTCTTTCTTTTTATTTTGTAAAATGGTCACTTCACTCTTTGCTGTTCTTTATTCTGCTTTTACTAAGTTTCAAACTCCTAGTGTCTAATGGGTTTATTGTAAATCTCAATGTCTCTGCTTTATCTGTTTTTCTGTGCTGAGACTCATCTCTTTCCCAGTTTTTAGACTTGTTCGATTTTTATAACTTCTCTTGTCCTGATTTTTCCATTATATTAGACTACTTGCTCTAAATTGTACCATTATCATTTGTTTATTAACCTCTAATTGTAACCTTCATCTATTAAAATGTGTTTCAGTTTTAAATCACCTTTCAAACTCTTTAATGCTCTGTACATATCTGACTTAATTTCCTTTTCTTTTTAATTTTAATTTCTTTCTACATTTAACCTTAGTCTCTCTCAATAATGTATAAATTCTGACTTTACTAATGTAATGTTATGTGATTCACTATTTTTTTTTTCTTTATGCTATAAAGAGTCATTCAAGCTCTAACTACTACACCTGTCTCATTGTGACGGCTGTAATTCACTTCCCATTTCTCCATATTTGTATTTGAGTCAGTAAGACACTTTGAATCATATGTTGAAATAAAGAATATACTGAACAAATACTTAAAACAAATCACAATAAATAAGTAAATAAATAAATAATGATAGCAACCTTAACCCAGCTAACACAGTTACGTTGTGACGACGTAACTGGACCGGACCATATTCATTGTAGCGACGTACCAAATAACGTTCTAGGGACGTAACTTTGTGATTCCCATATTCGTCGTGGCGACGTTATAGTGGTACGTCTCTGTAACGTGAGGAGTACGTCTCAACGACCAAACTGGCACGTTGTAAAAACGTAACCAGATTGGCTCATATTAGTCGCAGCGACGTTCCAAATAAGGTTCTAGGGACGTAACTTTGTGATTCCCATATTCGTCGTGGCGACGTTATAGCGGTACGTCGCTGGAACGTGACAGTAACGTCTCAACGACCAAACTGGCACGTTGTGAAAACGTAACTGGATCGGCTCATATTAGTTGCAACGACGTCCCGAATAACGTTCCAGCGACGTAACTTTGTGATTCCCATATTCGTCGTGGCGACGTTATAGTGGTACGTTGCTGGAACGTGACAGGTACGTCCTAAAGACCAAAATACCACCTCGACCTTTATCTTAAAATCTGCTTCTCACCTTCACTCCGGGGAATGGAAATGTGCTCCGTCCATAACCTTGAAATCCATGCAGAACTGATAAACACTTCATTCTCTGCTATAAAACCTAATAAATTCTAATTGTTATAGGGAATTGTGTTGCTTTGGTTAATACATTTGCAGATCAAAATATGTAGTGGAAACCAATATAAACCCTCATTAAATTCTGATAGAAAATGGCTAGAAACACACTGCATCCATGAAATCGTCAGCATTGTTACTTTGTACAATTACTCAGCCAATACATTTGAACATTACCATGGAACCATGTTTTAACCATGTAAAGTGTTAACACATGAATTCATAAATTGAACACATTCATAGATCAAACAATACAATCAATAAATAAATGTAACCAGTAATTAATATGTTTTATTCTTTTAATTGACAAAGTGTTTTATCATTAGATGGGTATAGTTAAATAATGATTTTATCAATTATATTTATAGATACTCTTATGATTACTACTATCCATAATTTGGCACAAAAAATGACAAAGATATGAAAAAGATTTAGCAGATATTTTATTACTTTATTTGCAAAAAATATATTTTAAACCATTTCCTAAGTGTCCTGTATGAGGCAGCTGCTACAAATATACTGAGGTAATTTGCTTTAATACTGCTTTACTGCCAGACAATATCACAATTACCAAAGATATACAGTCCTTGAGCTTCTCAAAAGCTAAAAAAATCCAGAAGATGACATTCATAAAGAGTAAAAGATATGTATAAAGAACAATATAGAGATTTTTAGCATTCCTTCAAATAATAGTTTGGCCCACCCAAAAATACATGTACAGTTTTTGTTCAAGAAAATGAACATGTGGACTTTCTCAGGAAGAATTTGAGATCTCTCATTACCGTGTCCTCAGCCGTGTAGAACACTCTTTCCAACAGTGTTGCAGAGGTAGATGATGGAGAGCTGTGAGAGAGGAGGAAGAGTGTCTTTCTCAGGTTCTTCTGAGGCAAGGATAGGAGGATGGTCTCTATATATTCACTTTGGATTTTGGCAAACTGGAAGCTAAAAAAAAAAATATTGTAGTAGTTATTGTAGTCAGGTTTATTGTTTGTTAGAAAGGTATGAGGAAAGCATGTTTAACTTACATGTTCCTCCTCTTCTTCATCCTGAGCTGCACTGTCACCTTGGTCACCACTGCCATCATCATCCTCCTCTGGCAGCTGAAAGGTTGAATTACATTGTTAGAAGTTGCATTTTTACTTTTGAAAGCAGTCTCTTCTACTTACCAAGGCAGCATTTGATGAAAAAATACAGTAAAATAATAATACTGTGAAGTAGTTTTACTTTTAATATTCTAAAATAGTTTTACTATTAACTGTTTTCTATTTTAATCTATTTTTAAAAGTAAGTTATTCCTGTGATCAAAGTTGAATTTAACTCCAGTCTTCAGTGTCACATGATCCTTCAGAAATCATTCTAATATGATGATTTGATGCTCAAGAACACAACAATATGAAGCAACACATTTCAAAAGAAATGTCCGAGCATCAATTCAGCATATTAGAATGATGAAAGATCAAGTGGCACTGAAGACTAGAAAAATGATGCCGAAAATTTTCCGTCAAAGGAATAAATTAAATTTTGCAACATCTTCCAAATCTCAATATCTTTGACTGGCAGTGTACATTATTACATTTAGATAATAAACAGTGCACAAATTCTCAAAGAACTTACATTTTAACGATTACTTCAAGCTGGGGACACACTGAACGACTAGAAGAAACATTCTAAGACTGAAATCAACACACTTAAAAACTGTTTCCTTCGACTGAAGTGGATTTAAATACTTACAGATTATAAACAGACTGAACGCAACTGGCTCTGACTCGACGTGTTTGGGCAAGATCAGTTGAAATTATCAAATTACATTTATAATCGGCCTTACAGTCGTTAAGTGTGTCCCTGGCTTTAGTCGTTGTTGCAGCCTCCTCAAAAATACATCTTTCTGTACACGAAAGCAAGAAAAAAATATTTTAAGAAAAAATACAGTAAGGGCATATTTCATGTAGCCTAAATGAATTGCGATTATGAAGTTTTTTTTTAATTTTTGATAGTATTTTGAAATCATTAAAATACCATGTATATATTGTGAGTTACAACATTATTTGTTTTTATCATGACATGAATTCCTGTCGTTTCAAACCTGTTAAGACTTTCGTTCATCTTCAAAACACAAATAAAGATAATTTAATGAAATCTGAGAGCTTTCTGTCCCTCCATTGACAGTCTACACAACTGCCACTTTGATGTTTAAAACAAAAGTTCATACAGATCGTAAATCTAATCTAATGAATATTGAGAGGTTTAGTCCAAATTTTCTGAATAAACTCGATCACTTTATATAATGAACAAATTTAATACACAAGTGCATATACAAACAAGTACAGTTGAGCTTCCATTTATGTTTGCTAATTAATGTTTATATGTGAATAAACATCTAAACTCAAACTGTATATTGCATTAAGCGAACAAGTCTCTTTGAAGTTCATGTTCAAATTTGGACTTAACTGCTCCATTCATATGGATCATTTTTACAATCTCTTTATGAACTTTTTGAAGTATCAAAGTGTTAGTTGCATGGTCTGTAAATTGAGGGAGATAACTCTCAGATTTCATTAAAATATCTTCACTTATGTTTCGAAGATGAACAACACATTCTTGCATGTTCGGAATGACATAAGGGCGAGTCATTTTTAATTTTTGTGTGAACTAACCCTTTAGGCAGGCGTACACTTTGTAAATTCGAACACTCAGTAGTTTGTGAGCCCTTGCATACAAGTTAGTTAACCCGATAATCATGTCAAAGCAGTTGGTACATTGCACGACTGCACTACACAGCTTTTCTTTGTTTTAAAAACAGACTTAACATTTATCTATTATGGGTCCTAATTAGGAGACGATGAGCACATTAAGCTTTGTGCCATGCTGTTTATATTTATCAAGCAGTAAAAATGCCTCTTTCAATGCCCAAAACAAGAAGCTTGCGGATGAGATGATGAGAGGAAGGAGATTTTGGATTGTATTTGATAGTCGAATTGATTCGAACAGTTTTAATCTAACAGATTTTTAAAAAGCTTTAATCATGCCCTTTCAATCCGAATGAAATGTCAATTGGACCTGGCCAATTCATTTCAACTAATGTGGTTACATATGACTTTTTATTCCATCTGTGCTACTAGTCTGATTAAAGTCTGATTATTAGAGCCCATGTAAACACAGCTAATGTTGCTGCTATAGCTTCAGATTTAAAAAAGTTATAGGGTTGCCAAGCAGCCTATGTGATGTGATTGTGTATAATTTGGGACTATACAAGAGCTGCATTTACATGGACCCTGATAAATAATTTGTAATCAGACTAGTTGCACAGGCGAATTAAAGGGATAGTTCACCCAAAAATGAAAATTCTGTCATCATCACCCTCAGCTTGTTCCAACGCTGTATAAAATAAGATATTTTAAAGAAAGTTTGTTACCAGGCTGCTTTGGACCAACATTGACTTCCATAGTAGGAAAAAAAATATTATGGAAGTCAATGGTGGTTTTCAACAGAAGAAACAGAGCTGTGGAACAAGCTGAGGATGGCTAAATGATGACAAATTTCATTTTTGGGTGATCTATCCCTTTAAGTCACATGCAACCATGTCATTCAGAATAAATTTGCCAAATCAGATTTTAAAATTTCATTCTGATTGTAAGGGGTGGTTTAAACCTTTTCTAATCTGTTCGATAGGACATGTAAACACTTGCTCAGATTAAAAACTGAAATTTGAAAGTGTAAAGCATGTGTAACCATTGTTGTTGAATGAATGCAGTGTAATAAATGACGGTTGTCATAAAATTTCAAAATGCTTCTGTTTAGTTTTGAGCATTTTTACTGCTTGATAAATATAAGCAGCACGGCACATAGCTTCATGTTCTCTGCGTCTCCTAATCAGGACCTGGAATGATAAATATAAAGTCTGATTTTTGAAACAGAAAAGAAGCAATGATAGGATGATGGTTAATATGCACCAACAGTGGGAAAGTCTGTAATTTTGGACAGACAGTGCATTTTAAAATATCAAATCCGATTTCTAAATAAATGTACACATCACCTATATTCAGATTCATCAATCACAATGATTTCATTCTGAATTAAATAAAAAATGTAAATGTATCAAATAGTAAAATTGCTGACCCCTCAAATTCAGAATTATTAACATCTCCTTGTCTCTGTGAGTAATTGAATTGTGAAATTCAACCCTGTGAATTACCTGTTTGTCCTCCTGAGCCTTTTAAAGGGTTAGTTCACCCAAAAATGAAAATTCTGTCATTTATTACTTACCCTCATGTCGTTTCACACCCGTAAGACCTTCGTTAATCTTCAGAACACAAATTAAGATATTTTAGTTGAAATCCGATGGCTCAGTGAGGCCTCCATAGGGAGCAATGACATTTCCTCTCTCAAGATCCATTAATGTACTAAAAACATATTTAAATCGGTTCATGTGAGTACAGTGGTTCAATATTATTATAATAAAGCGACAAGAATATTTCTGGAGCGCCAAAAAAAACCCAAAATAACGACTTATTTAGTGATGGCCAATTTCAAAACACTGCTTCATGAAGCATCGGCGCATAAATGAATCAGTGTGTCGAATCATGATTCAGATCGCGTGTCAAACTGCCAACGGCTGAAATCACGTGACTTTGGCGCTCCGTACAGCAGATTCGACACACTGATTCATCTGTGCTCCGATGCTTCCTGAAGCAGTGTTTTGAAATCAGCCATCACTAAATAAGTCGTTATTTAGTTTTTTTGGTGCTCCAAAAATATTCTTGTCACTTTATAATATTAATATTGAACCACTGTACTCACATGAACCGATTTAAATATGTTTTTAGTACCTTTATGGATCTTGAGAGAGGAAGTGTCCATTGCTCCCTATGGAGGCCTCACTGAGCCATCGGATTTCAACTAAAATATCTTAATTTGTGTTCTGAAGATTAACGAAGGTCTTACGGGTGTGGAATGACATGAGGGTAAGTAATAAATGACAGAATTTTCATTTTTGGGTGAACTAACCCTTTAACGAGAAGGCTGCTTTTATGGCTGGATGCTGATTGACACACCTTTTGACCATGTTCTCACATCCAGGACAAATTGATCAAGCAGACCTGAAACAAATGACCATGATTGAAATCACTTTAAATCCATTTAGTCTTACCTAAGTAATATTGGAAAAATGAGGCATAGTTGTTCACCCAGTATACGCTGCTTCTCCTGGAACATGGTCTGCATGATGAATGATCTCTTGATCCAGGACCCGTGCAGTCCACCTGGAGATTATCTGAATGATATGTGGTTGTATATAAAGGGCAATTAATGACTGAACGTTACATACATACCGGTAGCAGCACCATTCGTCCAGGACCTTATAAATATCTACTGGTACTGAACAAGTCAGAAACTAATTTAATACCCACCCCTGCTTATGATCATTGTTGTCTTGTTGTTGCTGCACAGGCTGTCTCTCCTCCAGCTGCTGAAAATAAAAAGTATGTTAGATTTATTAGAATGAATAGACCCACACATAACGTTAACGTTAAACCAGTAAGTGGCAACAAACGAGAATATTTTGTTATAAACAACTCTAAATCATTGATTTGGCTGCTTCACTGGCTGTCATTACAAAGAATTTAAGTAAACAAATTGTGAAGTAATTAACCGTGTCTGATTAACCGTTTTATACAGATTTTATTGAAATTTCAATATGGTTCATGAGCTTCAGGGAGGCCAGGCAAGGTCTAAAATTAAAAAAAACACTTTACTACAGTTGCCGTTTAACGAATATAAGTGATTATTCTGCCGTTTATAGCATTAAACAGTGAACGTTACACTTAAAATAACTAAAATAAAAATATAAAACTGCGTCTCAGACAATTTTAACGTTAACGCTAACGTAGACTAACCATGTTCCGTACACTTTTCGCCCTTCGCTGCACGTCCGCGACCACTCCTCCATTGTTGAGAGACAGACAAGCATGTTTGTGTGATCATACTCTGGGGTAATACCTTTTGTACAGGCAACACTTTGATTGATGTCTTTTGGACCAATAGTTTTTGAGAAAAGTGGGGAAAAGTACCTCCTCCGCCTGTGTACGGAAGATGATGAGCGTTAACGGTGTTCCGTACAGCCTCTAATGATGTTCCGTACAGCGCGGATAACTTGATTTCAGCGGCGAAAATGGACATTTACCTGATCATTTGTGAGAAGAAAACATCATTTAAATAAATAAGGAAGGTGAGTACCTATTTATTTGTTTAAATTGTTCATTTAATTGCGTAAATAAGATAGAGGACCATGCGAGTTAGGCATGATTGTGTCGTGATATTAATTACTGCGTGTGAGTTAAGCATTAACCATGTGAACCGTTAGTGAATAACGTTACCATATCTTTCTGAAGACAAAGAAGAAGGGCAAACAATTTGCATTGATTTAAAAATTTTATTACTTAACATTAACAAATGTGTGTGTGTGTGTTTGTGTTTACAACTATTTACATTTAACACTAAATTAACAAATACCATAACTAGAGATGAAGGGGTGTGAATTAAATTTTATGTGTGGACTATTTACATTATGTGTGTGTGTTTACAACTATTTACATTTATAAACTGATTAAAAATACCTGAACAAGAAATTTTTCTACACTATTTACATTGTGTGTGTGTGAGAGTGTATGTGTAACTTGTGTGTGTTTTTTTTTTATGTGGACAGACAACATTTATGGCAAAGCCAGGCAGTGTCTGGCACTTGCTCCACCCCTGTGCACTGCAAGTGGAACCATAAATGGCACAGATCACACTGCACCCATTCATCTATGGCCTCGTCTCCTGATCCAGGTGGTACCACTCTACGGCAGAGGGCGCAGTGTTCTCCGTCGTCGTCGGTCACAGGAGCTGCCTGCTTTTTTTGCCTTTTGGCCTCCTGGGCTTGCCTTTTTTCTTCTTTCTTCTTTTCCATCTCTTCCTTGCGCTTTCTCTTCTTTTCTTCCTTCTCTTTCTCCTCAGCTTCCTTTTCTACCAGCAGGTTGAAATACTGGTCACTGGTGATGACACGGGCTGGCAACGGAATGCGACGCCTCACCTTTTCCTTCCTCTCTAGGGCTGGGCTCATGAGGACATTAGCCAGACTCTCGGGGATAATACCTGCTGCCACCAGGTAATTTTTTGGAGCCACCCTATTACAGGAGGAGCAAGGTGTTTGAGTGGTGGAGGGAGTGGCTGATGTTGTGTCAGTAGGTTGAGTGCTGGATGTGTGAGTGAGAGTGGCATGAGTGCTGGATGGTGTGGCTGAAGGAGTGACGGGAGCACTGGATGGTGTGGCAGAAGGAGTGACGGGAGCACTGGATGGTGTGGCAGAAGGAGTGACGGGAGCACTGGATGGTGTGGCAGAAGGAGTGACGGGAGCACTGGATGGTGTGGCGGAAGGAGTGGTGGGAGTGATGGATTGAGTGGCGTCACTTCCATCTGCAGATGGGAGCACTCTCACCACCTAAGAAAGTAAAACATATGTGAAACACATTAGCACACTTTAAAAGACATTCAAGTAGCTTAGAGGATGAATTATCATTGTATTAATGTTAAAATTACCTGTGTTGTGTCCACAGCACCCCTGGACAAAGGAAAGATGCCAGCCTTGCGGAACCCAGCCTTGATGTTCTGGGCCGTGACAGCAGTGGGGTAAATAGTTTTGAGGAGCGGTGAAAACTGCTTCTTCCCCACAACAAGATCCCCTCGAACCAGACCCATCCTGGAAGCCATGGTGGAGAAAGCAGTCTTCAGTGGGTTGAAGACGGCAATATCCAGGGGTTGAAGGATGTGTGTGGTGTGGGCAGGCAGGCAGAGAATTTCAATTGTGTTTTCTCTGCAGTACATGATTACGTCTTTTGAGACATGTGTCTCGTGTTGGTCCATGATTAAAATTAATGGTCTCTCCTCAGGAGCATATTTAATGAAATGTCGGAGCCATTTCAGGAAGAGCTCCGAGTCCATGTAGCCCTTGTCCTGGATGCCATAGAGGGCGTTGGGGGGCCCATCCAGCCTATAGGCACTACTTGGGAGGCAGCCGGGGTAAATGATGAAAGGTGGAATGCTGTCCCCGGCTGCGTTCACACAGCAGTGCACTGTGATGTGCTCCCTTGTCGTCTGCTGCTGCTGATATACATGCTTTCTCCCCGTCTGGCACAGGACCTTTTCCCTGGATCGAGGCTTGTCACCGAAGCCAGTCTCGTCGCAGTTATAAACGAGGTGTGGCTTGTCCTCCAATCTATGTCTGACATAGAGGGCCTCGTATAACTTAAAGAAGCCTTCAATGGCCTCCGGTGTACCACCATGGACCCTGGCTCTGTCCAGGGAATCTGCTGTCCTTGAGGACAGTTCTGGATGGCGGGCCTTAAACCTGGCCCACCAGACATCACTTGGCCCCTTCTCCATGTTCACAGTGGTGCTCTGGGATCTGCCACTCTCTTTTATTATGCCCATAGCAAGAACTTTTACCAGAGATCTTGTCAGTGGAAAGCCATGGTCCGCCATCCAGAACATAAAAGAAATGAGGGCCTCTTCCTCTGATGGTGTCAGGGCCGAATTAGGATGAGGGTTGTGTGAGTATTTATTTTTTTTGTAGTCTTGTAGTGTTGTGTGTGGTATGTTGTATTTCTTTGCTGTTGCCCTCAAGCTCTCTCCTGCCTTCACTTCCTCAACTGCCTTTTCTAGCTTCTCCCTTGTGTACTGCTTTTTCTTTCCTGACATCTTTTCACTCATCTTTTGACTTTCCTTTGAAACATTAACGTTAAATGTTAATTTAATCATGTAACTTTGTTAACGTCATTTGTGTAAATTCTTTTCAAATGTTTGTATGAAATCTTTTTAAATTTGTGTATGAAATCTTTTTAAATGTGTATGAAATCTTTTTAAATTTGTATGAAATCTTTTTAAATGTGTGTATGAATTTTTTTTTAAATGTGTATGAAATCTTTTTAAATTTGTATGAAATCTTTTTAAATGTGTATGAATTTTTTTTTTAAATGTGTATGAAATCTTTTTTAAATGTGTGTATGAAATATTATTAAATGTGTGCATAATCTTACTAAATATGTGTGAATATCCTATCATTGTGTTTGTTAACATTAAATAACAATGTTAAGTTACTTTATGAAAAGTTGGCTATGAAATAACAATCATTTGAGTTATAGTTCATGTTTAACTTAATTTGTTAAAGACAATTTAACATGTTTAAATATTCATGTAACGTTAACAACATTAACTTAATTGACCCTTTATGAATAAACACCATCACTGCACGCAGGATGATGGGCAAACCTGCCTCAGACTGAGAGTGGCGCCAAGCAGTAATCGCCCGCGATTGACGTTTAAATATTCCTATTTCAAAGCATATATTCAACAAAAGGTAATATATTTTAAAATGTGTGATAACATAACATTAATTTCATAAATACTGTAATACTGTGAGAAGCATAATTTAAATCGAAATGTACATTTTCGCTGCTCTAGTTGTCTCCCCACCCAAGCTGCAGTCTGACGTGTAGCTTGCCCACCATCCATTTTCATGCGTAGTGGGCGCACCTAGCAAACTTACTTAAATCTGACTGAAGCAAATGGTGGAGTGCTCTCTGTCGTGATTTGGGGTGAAAGAGGGAGAAATGAAGATGACACAAATATATAGTTTATGTATGACCAGGAAGTATTTATTCAGCGATTGGCGGTAAAAGGTCGTCTGTACGGAACATCGTTGTGTACGGAACATGGTTAGTCTACGTTACCTCAGACCGCCTCATGGGGACAGCTCTCGTGCGCACATTAACCAAACATAATTTATTTATGAAATACATTTAGAAAACCAAAAACACTGCACTAACATTACTCATCACAAGTGATATTTAGTGTCACATGAGCAAAAACGATGAATAAAAGCAGATTTGTAGGGCTTACCTTTTACTCCGTGTCCGTCTGCTGGAAGTCGACCGTTACAGAACACAATGATGCGCATGCGCAGTACTCAAGATTCTCCGAAAGTCCGTTAAACTTGCTCATTTAAAAATTCGAATTTGTCTCGTGCGTGCTCCATCCAATAAATCTCCATCATTCACAAACACAACATATAATATATAAACATGTCCATAACTTTTGGCGCTCTAACGGTTAAACCATAGGGTTAAACCATAGACTGTAAAAGGAGAACGGCATGCATCTTGCGGAAGAACATTGTAGCCGGAGCTACTTCTCTCTGTTTATGTCTATGACGAATCACGGTATTTGTGCTACTCCGCAGCGGTTCCTACCAGACTGGTCTAAAATAGTCCGAATATAAACACTTATTCTAGGTGTACCATAATGATTCAGGGTACAACAAAAACACGGTTTGGAAAATGTATTCATGTTGTACATTCCCATTGTATAATTTTTGTCAATTTTGAACACAAAAAGTTACACATCTGGAAAGTTATCAGGAGACCAATGGACCACGTCGCTACAACGTTCTCCGTGGGATTAACCAGCGACGTCTTTTGAGGACGTGCCCGCGACGTTTCTGGAACGTTAGCCAAGATTCTTTAAAAAAAAAATAAAAAAAAAATGCAACTTTACCACGACGTCCTCACAACGTTGTCATTCAGTAAACCTCTTGTTCACAAACATATGAATAATCACAATTTATTAAGTAAAATGTTAGGTAGTTTTGCTGGCAAATATTTTATGAATATGTAGTAGGCTATCTCAAATATAAATAAAACTATGTCGATTCATTTAAAAAGCTTGAATCAAATAAATTTACTCATAATATCCAAATGCCATATTAACAAACATAATGTTGGCTTAATGCATTATCTGGAAAGTTATCAGGAGACCTATGGACCACGTCGCTACAACGTTCTCCGTGGTATTAACCAGCGACGTCTTTTGAGGACGTACCCGCGACGTTTCTGGAACGTTAGCCAAGATTCTAAAAAATGGAACATTACCACGACGTCCTCACAACGTTGTCATAAAGTAATGTCACGCTGACCAAATGACGACTAACTGACGACGTCGTCACAACGTACTGTGTTTGCTGGGAACCAAATGTATAGAAATGCCCTAATTCTTACACACGACTGGCTGAATTCAGTAAGTATCTTGGTTAAACAACTCAGGTGAGTATTTCAGGTAAGAGTAAACTTTTCTATGACAAAAGTGTCTTAAAATTATTAATAAAATAAGTAATCAATTGAAACAAATTATTTGGACATTAAAACATGTAAATTACAGTTTGGTATGAAATGTAATAAATTTAACTATCGTTAACAGTAAATGAGAGAGAGAGAGAGAGAGAGACCAGAGTTAGTTGTTGCTTTAACGGTCCTCTTTGTTGTCTGAGGGTGTGCTGCAGTCGTCATGGTAACTCAACTGCCACCCAAAATTCAAAAAAATGCAGCTGAACTATTCAGCGCAAACTAATTATCGTATATTTAAGTAATTTAAATAAAACTTACATATACATATAAATACAACTAAATAATTTAATTTGTGACCCAAACAATATCTAGGGTGGACTTTACTCCACGACCTCGACACGCTGTAAAAATGTCCCAGTTGTTAATGAAACTGCGCTTAAAAAGCAACAAGCCCAGACTTCCGGTATGCTTCGTGGTGAATAGACGTGGTGGAAGTCGCTCCGTGAACATCCATTGTTTTTTTCAGCAGTATTCATTTATTTTGTCTTACACATACCAAATATTCAACTCTATTTCATACTCATAAAGAAGAATGCCCAAACCAGGAAAATCGGGACGAAACATTGTAGAAATGCTGACTGACAAGGGGAGCGAGCAGACAGCTAATGCTAATACTAACGTTACCGCTCCAGTAGGAGCGGAGGAGGCAATCACGGCAGATTCCTTGAAAGACTTAATTTCATCCACCATTCGCTCTGAAATTTCATCGCTACGGTCCGAATTTTTGTCTGAACTTCGCTCTGCCGTGTCTACTCTACAAACAACCCTGTCTTCGCAAGCCCAAAAGATCGGGGACATTGAAACGGCACTTAACGACTCAGATGGCCGTTTGATAGCGGTGGAGAAATTGTGCAACACATTGCAAACAGAAAACACTAGCCTTAAACTCAAGCTTGATGACTTGGAGAACCGCTCACGGAGGCAAAATTTAAGGATTATTGGAATCCCAGAGGGATCGGAGGGGCAAAATCCAGTTGCTTTCATGTCGTCATTCTTTACTGAACTGTTTGGAGACGGCGCCTTTAAGCGTCCTTTGGAAATCGATCGGGCCCATCGTGTCGGTCAAAGGTCTCAACAAAATACATTTCCTAGACATATGCTGGTCCGGCTCCACCATTACCAAACCAAAGAACTCATACTGAAACTGAGTCGCGAGCTGGGCTCTTTGGAGTTCAACGGTGCGATCGTTCGGATTTTCCCGGACATGTCTGCCGAGGTGGCAAGACGCCGTGCTGAGTTCAAAGACGTGAAAGCTGCACTTCGCAATGCCGGCATCACCTACGGAATGTTGCATCCCGCTAGACTCCGCGTTGATTTCCAAGGACAGCGTCAAATATTCCACACTCCGCTGGCAGCGATGGACTTTGTCAGTTCTGTCATTAAAACTACAGCGAGCAAGGTGTGACGGACATGATCTAAATTTGGAAAGAGTCTGAATCTGCCATCCTTAAGTTTAGTAAGTGTTTCTAAGCTTGTGCTATGAAAAGTGAGGTAGCCCACAAATAAGGTTGGTCACAAACTGTCCCCCGTTGCATAACAGTCGTTTGTAACTTTTGGTTGGATGCCATGCATCGTATACTTGTGGTATATTGAGATACAGGTATTAACAGTAGATGGCGCTATAGACTATCAGCTACATAGGAGACACGAGGATGAGTTCACATGAGAAAGTGTATGTGAAGTATGTAAATAAACGGCGTGAGCAGATTACTTGGCAGTAGTGAAGTTTATTACGGGAAATATACAACATATTGGCGACGAGGATGGCCATGCTTGCGCTCTCGCCCCCTCCTGTTTTTTTGGATACTCTGGGTGAGCCGACTATACCATTTAATTCATGGATTCGTATGTTTGATAACTACGTGACTGCACTGTCGGCGGAGGACATTCCAGAAAAAAGGAAGCGTGCTTTACTTATTCATTGCTTAGGTACGGAGGGACAGAGGATTTTTTATACCCTCACGGTGGCTGATGACAAATATGAGACTGCATTGACTGCTTTGCGAGCATTTTTTGTACAGAAAGTGAACGTAGTTGCTGAGAGAAATAAATTTCGCCAGCGCGCTCAGAGACCTGGTGAGTCTATCGTGCAATATGTTGCAGCTTTGCGTGAACTGCTTGTGAACTGTGACTTTGGCACGCTCACGGATGATATGATTAGAGATCAGATCGTTGAGAAGACATGCACCCCTCGCATACGGGAACGTCTGTTGTTGGAAACGGATCTTACTCTGCAAAAGGCGATTACTATCGCAGGACAAATCGAGTCTGCAGTAGCTGAAGCTAAAGCTATGGAGCGCACTGACACTTCAGTAAACATGGTGCATACTGGCTCACGTGACGGAGCAAAACAGCGATGGCAACAGAGACCTGCTTCACGTAAGTCCACAGTTTCTCATCAGAGAACATCAAATGAAACACAGAAAAAAATGGATGCAAAGACATGCTACCGTTGTGGCACTACATCACATTTAGCAAACTACCCCAAATGCCCAGCTAAACAATCAAAATGCAGACAGTGTGGTAAAGTTGGACATTTTGCTAGAGTTTGTCGGAGTTCTGCATCTACATGCGTTGTACAAGAAGTTGATGTGCCGGAGTTAACGGTCTTAAGCATTGAAATGCCACTGCCTGCAAAACGGAAGCATAATCTTAAATGTACTGTTTCTTTACATACTGTGGATGGAAATTCAATTGACACTGAACTGCTTGTGGATACTGGCTCAGCTGTTTCTATCCTCCCAGAGCATCTGTACCGACAGTACTTCTCGGATATTTCCCTTACTGTGCCTAATGTTCGTTTGGTGACATACATGCAAAAGACTATTCCAGTTTTAGGGTGCCTTACCATTACTGCCAGTTTTCAGTGCCACTGTACACAGGTTTCATTCTTCATTGTGCCAGGCGGAACACCATTACTTGGCATGGATCTCTTCACTGCTTTGCATCTGGATATAAGGAATGGATCAGTTGTATCTTCTGCAAAGAACGGGCAAGTTGCTGTAAACTTCACTGAGCCTTTGGGTTTGGCTGCTGGCTTCGTACATAAAGTAAATGTACGTTCAGATGTACTACCAATACAACAGAAATTGCGCAGATTGCCGTTTGCTGTGAGAGATGCAGTTTCACAGGAGTTAAAGAGGCTGGAATCTGAAGGGATCATAGAAAAAGTGGAGTCATCCCCTTGGGTGTCGCCGGTAGTAGTCATCCAAAAGAAAACTGGAGGCATTCGACTTTGTGTTGATTTAAGAGAACCGAACAAAGCTGTTGTTATCGACAGTCACCCTTTGCCGCACATCGAGGAGGTTTTTACAGAATTGCGTGGAGCTTCTATGTTCTCTACAATAGACCTCCAGAATGCATACCACCAAGTGACCCTGCATGAGGATAGTAGGGATCTGACTGCTTTCATCACCCATGATGGACTTTATCGTTTCACACGGGTTCCTTATGGGCTGTCCTCAGCACCAAGTGCATTTCAAAGAATGATGTCTAAAATTCTGTCTGGTCAGGATGGCGTACAGTGTTATCTAGATGACATCATTGTCTATGGTGAGAACCCAGAGGTACATGAGAAACGACTTCAAGCCGTCTTACAACGGTTGCAAAGCTGTGGTTTGAAACTTAACGTAGAGAAGTGCCGTTTCAGACAAACTGAGCTCCCATTTCTTGGCCATGTTATTTCTGCTTCAGGTCTGCACCCGAATCCTGATCATGTTATAGCTATACAACAAGCACCTCCTCCTCATGATGCACAGTCATTGCGTTCCTTTCTTGGACTTGCAGGATGGTATTCCAAATTCATCCCCAATTACGCTACATTAGTGGAACCGCTCCGTGCACTGCTTCGAAAGTCGACAGACTTTTGCTGGACTGATGAAGCCCAGAAACATTTCAGCCATCTGAAACATCTAATCACGGCTAGCCCAGCTCTTGCTTTATTTGATCCTTCTTTACCGACAACAGTCACTACGGATGCTTCAGATTACGGCATTGGTGCTGTGCTTACCCAGTGTCATGACACTACAGAAAGAACAGTTGCTTTTGCATCTAGAACGTTGTCAGACTGTGAAAGAAAGTACTCGACAACAGAAAAAGAGGCTTTGGCATGTGTATGGGCGACGGAAAAATGGCGTACTTACCTTTGGGGCCGCCACTTTACTCTCTGCACTGACCACAGCCCTTTGTCTACGCTGCTTTCTACTAAAGGCCTTGGACGAGCAGGCATGAGGATTGCTAGATGGTCTGCACGCCTTTTATGTTTCAATTACAGTATGAAATACAAGCCTGGCAAAGACAATGTGACAGCTGATTGCCTGTCCAGACTTCCGCTTCCAGATTCTGAGCATAACCAAGAGCAGGAGCCTGAGTTGGTAGCTGTACTGTCTCCTGAATTTGCCGCTGTTACTTTACAGGAGCTTAAGTCTAAGTGTGATGCCTGTCCTATTCTTCAACAGGTTAAGGCTTGCATTGAAAAGGGGTGGCCTCGTAGCATGAAAAGCTCGGTTATTGCCCCTTACCATCGTCTTCGGAATGA
The DNA here is from genome assembly GCF_024489055.1 of Chanodichthys erythropterus. Taxonomy (NCBI): domain Eukaryota; kingdom Metazoa; phylum Chordata; class Actinopteri; order Cypriniformes; family Xenocyprididae; genus Chanodichthys; species Chanodichthys erythropterus. The sequence continues at coordinate 46,343,938 of NC_090228.1, forward strand.
GCTGTCTGTACATGCTGGCTACATAATTCGTGGCACACATCGAGTGATCATTCCAGAAGCGTTGCAATCAAAGTTCATCCAGCTGGCCCATGCCACTCATCAAGGGATGGTGCGCACAAAGCAGAGGTTGAGAGATTTGTACTGGTGGCCTGGTATGGACTGTCAAGTAGAAAATGCCATCAAATCCTGTTCCACCTGCCTCCAGCATGATAAAACTGCCAATACTCATGTAGCTCCACTCTGTCCTGTGCCGACTCCAACTACAGCTTGGGAAAAGCTGGCTATTGATATTGTTGGGCCCCTAAATAATGCTCCTCCAGGTTGTCGCTTTGCTCTGACACTCATTGATTACTACAGTAAATGGCCCGAGATTGCGTTTGCCCCTGACATTACGTCTGCGACTGTTGGGAAGTTCTTGTCTGCTGTATTCAGTCGTGAAGGGAATCCACTTGAACTTATAACTGACAATGGCTCACAATTCGTTTCGGGTGAGTTCGAGGCATTCCTTGCAGACAGAGATATTAAACACTACCTTAGCTCTGTCTATTACCCACAAGCGAATGGTGAGATCGAGCGCTTTAACAGGGTTTTTAAAGACTGTTTACAGACCGCTAGCATTGAGGGTAAAGAGTGGAAAGCTTTTGTGACCGAATTCCTACATACATACAGAGCAACTCCACATGCTGTGACAAAACTGTCACCTGCTGAGCTTCTGCATGGTCGACAAATTAAGACAAAATTGCATGTGGGTGGACTTCCATGTGTAGCCCCACCAAAGGATCAAAAGAACTTGAAAGAAATCATCCAACAATCCCAGAACAAAATGAAAGAGTATACGGATCGGCAACGCCATGCAAAATCACCAAAGATTCCAGTTGGTTCATTTGTGCGTATCAGGAAGCCTGGAATCATTAAGAAAGGACATTCCAAGTTTACTCCGCCTCTGAAGGTTGTGGCTCAGAAAGGCCCAGCAACATATCTCCTTGCGGATGGAAGAGCTTGGAATGCTATTCACCTGGCTCCGACTTCACCATGTGTCACCACATCTGATACAGTCTCTCTAGCAGAGGACTCCTTCAAACCGCTTGAAGCACCGCAGACATCTCAAATGTCAATCTCTTCCCCCACTACCTCACGCCCTCGTAGAATGTGTCGCGCTCCAGTGTGGTCTAAGGACTATGTTACATAAAGGGGCATACTCAGTAACTTATCAGGGGAGGGAGAAAAAAAAAAAAAAAAAAAAAAAAAAAGAAAAAAAAAAAAGTTAATTGTTCTCCTTTTCTTTACAGCTGAAGTAGATAAAGCATTTGAGTTATACAATTATGCGTTTTGGAATATGCAGTGTTATAGTACTATGCTGTGTTGACATTCATAACTGTTGTTTCTTGTGTTCTGTGCTTTGTTTAATTTAAGTTAGAATCCAAGTCTTCTGCTCTAGAAAAGGGAATATGTGGTATATTGAGATACAGGTATTAACAGTAGATGGCGCTATAGACTATCAGCTACATAGGAGACACGAGGATGAGTTCACATGAGAAAGTGTATGTGAAGTATGTAAATAAACGGCGTGAGCAGATTACTTGGCAGTAGTGAAGTTTATTACGGGAAATATACAACAATACTGTTGTGAGAATAAATAGTATATTGTATTCCTGTTCACGGAGCTCTGCCGAAAGGGCAGCTAAAGTTGCAATAACTAATGTTAGTTAAATTTTTTTTTTTTTTTTTTTTTTTTGCTTTGTTTTTTTACCTTCAGCCGTCTCTTATTTGGCCGACCTTTTTTTGTCGTGTTCTCTGCAAAAATCTGTTTCCCCTAACATAATTAAACTAATGTTTGTTACCAATGTATAATATAACTCAGGGGAAGGAGGGCAGGGTTAAATTAATTAGTTGGAACGTAAAAGGCTTAAACAACAGAGTTAAAAGTGTAAAGGTTTTTTCCAATTTAATAAAGTTGAAGGCCAATATATGTTTTTTACAGGAAACCCATCTTAAGAACTCAAGTCATAAAAGCTTGATGAGGTCATGGGTGGGACAGGTGTTCCACTCTGGATTTAATTGTAAAGCTAGAGGTACAGCTATTTTAATTAATAAGAATACTCCATTCAATCCATCTAAAGTTATTTCAGACCCCAATGGTAGATATGTTATCGTTTCAGGTACCCTTTATGACAATCAAGTTGCTTTAGCAAGTGTTTATGCCCCTAATTGGGATAATCCAGATTTTTTTGTAAAACTTTTTTCTAAGTTCCCAGACCTGAATTTTTACCAGTTGATCATGGGAGGGGACTTTAACTGTGTTTTGAAGATTGATCTAGACAGGTCATCTCCCAAACCAGCTCCTTCGTCTAAGTCTTCTAAAACAATTAATTCTTTTTTGGAGTGGTACGGAATATCTGATATATGGCGTCTTTTGAATCCTACTTCTAAAACTTTTTCTTTTTTCTCTCCAGTCCACTGTACATATTCGCGTATAGATTATTTTATCATTGACAACAAACTTATTCCTTTAGTAAAGTCTTCCTCGTATGATAGTATAGTCATTTCTGACCATGCCCCAGTAATTCTCGAACTGTCCCTCCCTGGTGGTTGTATGACCTCTTCTGTTTGGAGAATGAATGTGCTACACTTATCAGATAGCCACTTTGTTGAGTTTATCTCTGAAAAGATCTCTAGTTTCCTTGAGATGAACTCTACGGAAGGGATTTCTGCATCTATCCTTTGGGAAACACTCAAAGCTTACTTGCGTGGAGAAATAATTTCTCGTTCTGCCTATATTAAAAAGTTGCGTGATAAAAAGCTCAGTGAACTCTCTAAACAGATTGGCAAATTGGATCAGAGGTATGCACAACATCCAACCCCAGCACTATATAATGAAAGGGTTTTTTTGTTATCGGAATATAACCTTATTTCCACTAGCCATGCTGAGCACCTTCTACTTAAGTCTAGACACCATTTCTATGAGTTTGGTGATAAGCCAGGTAAAGCACTTGCATTGCAACTTAGGCTGCAAACTGCAAAAAATTTGATTGCTCAAATCAAAACCCCTGTAGGAAATATTGTATCAGACCCTCAAGAAATTAATAATCAATTTAATTGTTTTTATTCTTCTCTGTATCAGTCAAATTCCCTCAACGATTCTAATCTTATTGATAATTTTTTTGAAAACCTTGATGTCCCTCAAATCAGTAACGAGTCCAAAACTAAATTAGATGATCCCATTAGTCTAACCGAAATCCTGCATGCTGTTACACAGATGCAGAGTGGAAAATCCCCGGGCCCAGATGGCTTTCCCACAGAGTTTTTTAAAAAGTTTCCTTTTCAGCTTTCCCCACTACTTCTTTTGGTCTTTGAAGAATCCTTAAACAATGGGCATCTTCCCCTCTCCATGCGTCAGGCATCGATTTCACTGATTTTGAAATCCAATAAAAATCCCCTGGACTGTGGTTCATACCGTCCAATTTCACTTCTCAACGTGGATGTGAAAATCCTGGCTAAGATTCTCTCTCTAAGGTTGGAAACCGTTATTCAAGATATCATCCATCCAGACCAAACAGGCTTCATAAAAAATAGACAAGGCTTTTTTAACCTGAGAAGGCTGATGAACATAATTTACACCTCGTCAGATTCATCTATACCAGAGGCCCTAGTCTCTCTTGACGCGGAGAAAGCTTTCGACCGCGTTGAGTGGGACTATTTATTTTATACATTAAAAAAATTTGGGTTTGGAGATAAATTTGTGTCCTGGGTAAAACTCTTATACTCTTCCCCTTTGGCATCAGTAAAAACGAACGGTATTAGTTCTGAATATTTTTCTCTTCACCGCGGGACAAGACAGGGTTGCCCCCTGTCCCCACTTTTGTTTGCTCTCGCTATAGAGCCTCTTGCAATTTCTTTTCGTACTAATTGTAGCATAACTGGCATTCTTAGAGCAGGAAAAGAACAGAAAATCTCCCTCTATGCCGATGACGTAGTTCTATATGTCTCTGATCCAGAAACTTGTCTTCCCAATGTTTTGCATATTTTAGAACAGTTTAGTAGTGTTTCAGGTTATAAATTAAACTTGCATAAGAGTGAGTTTTTCCCAATTAATTCTGCCGCAATGGTACTTTCAACATCAGCTCTTCCATTCAAAACAGCGTCAGATAACTTTCGTTACCTGGGAATTACAGTAACACGGAAGCATGTAGATCTCTTCAAACATAACTTTATTCCAATCTTGGAGAGAATAAAAGAGGATCTTGCTAGGTGGACAACCCTCCCACTCTCACTTGTAGGTAGAATTAATGCCATAAAAATGAATATCTTGCCCAAATTTCTCTTTCTATTTCAAAATATCCCAGTATTTATACCTAAAGCATTTTTTAAGTCACTAGATCGTGTTATTTCTGATTTTATTTGGAACGGAGGTCCTGTAAGAATTCAGAAAACATTTCTTCAACAACCCAAAAGGTTAGGTGGATTTGCACTTCCTTGTTTTCTATTTTATTACTGGGCGGCCAACATTCGTAGCATTTTATATTGGAGTCAGTCACATTACGGTCTTTGTCAATGGGTTCCGGCATGGGTTGAAATGGAATGTGATTCTTGTAACCGTGTCTCTTTACATGCTTTGTTATGTTCTTCAATACCTATTAAATTTTCCAATTATTCTTCCAACCCTTTAGTACTGCATGGCTTAAAAATTTGGCAACAATTTAGAAAACACTTTGGCTTCCAAGCAATGGAAATCCCTCTTTTTTATCCTCCATCTCAGATGGTGCTTTTGCATTATGGTTTAGAAGGGGTATTGTAAATATTTATGATCTCTTTCACGAGAATACTTTTGTAACTTTCTCATATCTATCAGAAAAATTCAATCTTCCAAAAACTCACTTCTTTCGATATCTCCAGACTCGTGAATTCATAAGAAATAAGTTTTCTCACTTCCCTCATGAACCTCCTAAACAAGAGATTGATAAAATTTTGGACATAAAACTTTCTAAAGGTGTTGTCGCTAATATTTACACAATAATTTTTTCATTTACTTCATTCTCAGAATCCTCACCTATGTCTAGAATAAAACAGAATTGGGAGTCAGATCTTAACCATGTTTTTACTGAAGAGGAATGGTCTAAGGCCCTTCGTCGTGTACATACCTCCTCTATTTGTGCTCGCCACTCACTAATACAGTTTAAGTTGTTACACAGAATCTATTGGTCAAAAGACAAACTATCTAAAATAAACCCTGATTTTGATCCCACTTGTGACAGATGTCGACAAGCTCCGGCTACTCTTTATCATACTTTTTGGCTTTGTCCTGCATTGACCTCTTTTTGGACATCAATCTTCAAGTCAATATCTGACGTTTTTATTTTAGATATTGAGCCGTGCCCCTTAGTGGCGCTATTTGGTCTGAATCCCATAAAGGTGTCCTTATCACTCGTTCAGTCAAATGCCCTAGCTTTTTGTTTAATTATTGCTAAAAGGCTTATACTAATGAACTGGAAAAATCCTTCCCCACCCAGTTATCTACATTGGATGCACGACCTATTACAGTTTATTCAAATAGAAAAAATTAGATTTACAATGCTCGGCAAAACAGATCTATTTTACTTGATTTGGCAACCTTTCCTCTTATACTTTAAAAAATAATACTTTTTTTTCCTGTAAGTAACCTTATATGTAGTCCTGCCTCTACATTTAGCCCTGGCTGATCCTGTCCTTTCTCATGTCCCTGATTGATTAAGAAGCAGAGAAAAAGAAAAAAAAAAGGGGATAATAGTTGTATCTGGTTCACGGTTGGCAGTGATTGTATAATGGTTGTATTATGATTATTATGATTATTATTATTATTATTTATTGATTTATTTTTGTATCGTCTTTTTTTTTTTTGCCTCCACACTGTATGTATGTAGCGCATTTATATTTTATTTTAATACTATTTTAATTATATTGCTTTGTAATATACTAATATGTTTTGGAGCAAGCATTTATAATTATTTTTCTTTTTTTTTTGTTCTTTTTTTTTTTTGTTGTTGTTTTTACTAACACAGAGAGTAAGGAATGCATTTGTTTAATCTCATCAGATTTTTTCTTTTGTCAATATGTTGAGAAACATGCTGTATTGTCCTTTTTTAGTACCTCTCTGTTTTAAAATCAATAAAAAAGATTTAAACTACAAAAAGCAACAAGCCCTTTGAAGCTGCAGTTTACAGTGATTTTAGATTAGTCGAATGCAGTGTAAAGCAATGTCTAAAATCACTTTACATAGCCTGTAACCCTGAATATATATACCTGTACATACGTGCCAAGGTTTCATTAAATAGACACACAGAAACACAGAAGTGTATTACTGTTCTGTACGAGCACATTTTAATTATGAATTTCAATGCAAAATCCTTACGATAAATCCAGTGCTTGTGGAAAATTAGGGGTACATTAGATTCTGACAGTTTCCATCTTCCGTCTAATTTTTCCATTTTGTCAAAAACACTTAGCTTAAAATGTCCATTATTGTGACAGAAAAACAGGAAAAAAGGAGGGGGTGCAGAGAGAGTTGTAATGGAGGAAAGCAAGACCTCACACTCGCAGGGCAGAGCAGGCAGGTTACGTTTGTAATGTTACTGAGGTTTGTCCAGCATTGGGACAATGGGTGGGGCTTGTGATCAGTAGGTTTATGATGTGTTCTGCCGCTGTGGGAACTCAATAGAGAGAAAAAAATCTAATTTATTTAAAATCTAATATGTTACATCACTGATTTTATTCTGGCTGCCACTGTTGTGTAAAAATTATTTATAAATTGATTTGATTACCATCATTTTTTAAAGTAAATTTCTGTTTGTCTACTAAAATAAGCCACAATAAAGGTTCAGTGGGGAAAACCGTGATATACCGTGAAAGACAGAATCTTAAAACAATACTGTGATACAGATTTGTGGTCATACCAAAAATCTAACCTGAAAGATCTACACTCTTGTTGTCAATGTGAGTAATTTGATGATGATCAGCATCAGTGGGGTCCCGTGACACTTTTTGAGCCATGGAAGTACATTACAATATTACAATAAGAAGCCATTGCTCTGCCACACAAGCATGGAGGCAATGCACACCTCAGATGCCCGAGTACAAACATTTGGAAAGCTTTGTACACTACCAGGATACCCACCTTCCCAGTGGCAGTGAAGTTTGCCTCCAAAGAGCATGCAGAATATGTCAGCGTTGTGAAGCTGTGCTCCCTCTGTTATTCCTCACAGTCACTGTTTCCAATCTCATACACCTCATATTAACATTAATCACAGACTATAAATGGTTTTTCAATAGACAAATTATCACTGTCAACAGTTTGTCCAGGACTGGTCTAAATCCTAAAACCATCTACTCCTCATAACATTTCCAAAGATGGTTATTCCAGACCCATCCCTCTGGAGATCGTTCTGCAAATTTTTTGCAAATCAAGAGTCCAGGGTTCCTCAGATCATCCAGCTTCTGGACTGGCAGGACGAGGCTGACTATATTATGGTGTTAGAGCGTCCCTGTCAGTCCTTGCAGGGCTTTTTACAGAGCTGCCCGGGAATCACTGGTGAGAATTTGGCACGGGTTATAATGCGACAGGCAACATTCGCAGTTCAAATATCCTGCCAGCGTGGAGTGTTCCACCGTGACATAAAGCTGGAAAACTTGCTAATTAACCCAGAAACCCTGGAAGTCAAACTGATTGACTTCGATGTGCTCGAGAACAAGACGACAGATGGAACAGACACACTGGAGTCCAAGCTGACAGCAACAGTGTGGTCACTTGAGGTACTCTTGTTTGTAATGCTGTGCTGGGATTTTCCAAGAAGCTCAGACCTGGACAAGATCTTCAAAGAAAACATTGTGACCAAAGATGGCTTGTCACAAGATGAGATCTTCATTTCAGCAAAGGACCATTTTAATTCTGAATCTCACTAGATAGAACAAAGAAACAATGCAGGAAAAGGAATATCTGAGACTAGCGGCTTGATCAATGATGGTCTTGTTGATATTTGTGAAGTTTAAGGTAATAATCAGACGTCTCCCATCTTTCCCCACAGAATGCTGCGATTTTATTGGCTTTTGTCTGCGGCTCGACCCAAAGGAGCAGATTGAACTGGACAGTGTCATTCTCCACAACTGATTTAAGCTATCGGTTACATTTTGAAGCTTTTTGATTTGGTTTAATTCTTCTTGCTCGGCGTGAAGCAGTCATTAATCAGCAGTTCGGTTTTTGCTTTACAAAGCTATTTAAAAAAAAAAATGGAGTTTTTGTTTGTGATGGCACGGTAAGGGTACTTGTGATTTCTATTAGCCTGTTTCCTTTCCCACTACTTCAGTGGATGTGGAGAGACATTTTTCCCACTATTCTACACTTCTAACACATCACAGACGCAGCCTAACCGAGGAAATGATCATTAAAATGATGCTGATTGCCAAATTCAACAGATTCAAAATAAGCTTCACACACAGTCAGTAGTTTTTCTGATGTCAAATGACTTTCTGATGCTAAATTACTACTGATAGTAAATCGCTATTTTATTTAAATAAACTTTCTCTTGTATTTATTGAAATATTCTGTGATTGTCACACCAGTATTTATTTAAAATTTGTTTATTTATAGCTATTAAAAGTAGTTAATTTGTTTATTTAATGATTTGTGTACAATACAATTAATAAAGCAATTTTTTTCTTTTCTTTTTAGTGGATGTACTATAAGAGAGGTCTTGTTGTTATATTTGACTTTTAAACCTTAAATAAAAGTTGTTTATATTTTATTTGTAATGTTTTTGATTCCAATATTCTTAGATCTCTTAACACATTTAAGACAATTTCACATAATTCTGCAGATTTTTTCTAAAAATTCATCACAGAAATCAGAAGTCCTGCTTTGTTATTTTGCTGTCTGGGACACATATCAGCTGTACATTTATGAGACATTATGCCATGACATTACAGTCCCCTTTATATATATATATATATATTATTTAAATGGTAAACATTAAAGGAAATTTTATATTATGTTATATTATATATATATATATATATATATATATATATATATATATATATATATATATATATATATATATATATATATATATATATATATATATATATATATATATATATATATAATATAACAATATAAAATTTCCTTTAAAGTTTACCATTTAAATTTCAAACAAAGACCATGCTTTCTTCAGCTTTTTCCTTGTTCCTCAAACCAGAAAACATGTATCTGTATTACATACATGCATTATTACTCTGCAGTCTTAATAAAACCTAAATAAACAAAATGGCAATGTAAGCATACATGTTCCTTCACCTTGAACATTACAATCCATTTATACATCCACATATATATAATTCATTGTATAAAATTGTACCTCTGCTAGTCAAATCACTAAATCCATGCCCAAATTCTGTCTATTATTTATCAATAGACATGTCTAAAGTATTCTCTCATACCCAATTTTAAAGATCCAATGTGGTACCCCATCCACAAACACACTTAGGTATTTATTTGTGGCACTTTTTAAGCCACACACATGAAACTCGAGTCATTAAAACCATGTTTTCTCTTTTCAGTTAATTTCCTAACAAAAGTCCTAAATTTCTAAATGCTGCTCCTCCTCGACTTCTCAAGCTACAGCCACCAAACTCAGACTAGACCTTCAGACTGTTCTGTCTCTGGTTCTGTATCTTTTCAAACTGATCAGACTTATGGATGTCCTAAAAATACTGATCAAAACTTGGGAAAATCCCATAGACTTTAACTGAAGGATTGTTCAAATGAGCCAAAACTGTTCAAACTCCAACTGACAAAATTCAAATTTTGACAGTTGGAGAGGCTCATCAGACCCCGTTTACTGCCATTCTGTGTACTGTTTATAAACCATTGAGACTCATTCAAACTTCCACTTTTACTAAGTCTAGAGTCTAATGGGTTTATTGTGAATCTCATTGTCTCTGGTTTATCTGTGTTTTTCTGTGCTGAGACTCATCTCTTTCAAAGTTTTTAGACTTGTTCAATTGTATAACTTCTCTTAGCGTCATTTTTACATTATATTAGACTACTTGTTATAGATTATTCCATTATTATCATTTGTTTATTAACCTCTAATTGTAACTTTCATCTATTAAAATGTGTCTTAATAGTTTTAAATCACCTTTCAAACACTTTGACGCTCTGCAACTGTCATGATCACCAGTTGGAGTGCCCTAGTTAGCCACAAGAGGGCACTCCAACACGGACTATTGTCTCACCTTTTGAACTTCATTTCCCATAACCCACTTAGCTGTCTTGTATTATGTTATTAGTGTTCTATTTATACTGAGTTTGTTTCTGCTTTTGTTTTGGAAGTTTCGTTTATTGTCACTGGAGTCTCTGTTTGTTTTATGGCCTGTATGGACTGCTTCTGTGGATTTTGACCCTTGCATGTATGGACTACACATCTGGATTACCCCATTAAAGCTGCACATGGATCTAACCTTCTTGTCTCCGTGCCAATCCGTGACAGCAACTGACTTAATTTTTTTGTAAGTTAACCGTCTGTTTGGAACAACTCTCTTGTCCCACTTTCATTAACATTTTCCTTTTCAGCCATTTTTGTCTTTATTAATTAACCTCTAACTTAACATATTTTCTCCTCTTTTAACTATCTCTTTTTCTTTTTAACATTCAATTACATTTAATCTCAGTCTCTCTCAATACTGTATAAATTCTGACTTTTACTGACTGTTGTAAATTACTTCCCATTTCTTCCCATTTTTCCCATCTCTTCACAAAAACTGCTGGTTATTTTGAAAAGACGCACCAGCTGAGAGGAGTTTTGCTGACTGAACAGTGATCAAGGATGGATCATTTTGAAGAGCTTGATGAACCCATGAAATGTTCATTGGAGCATAAAAAAATAAAATACGCAACCTTGCTAAAGCAGCACATTACAGTGGTGAGAAGAAAGCTCCCTATATGGTTATTCTCTAACCAAGAGCTTTACATGAGGGTGGCAGTGTGTTAATAAAGAGTTTCTTTTTTGTCAGGCATCAAAAAAGATCGGCTCTGCAACCTTGCCAAGCACTGGACGAAAAATTCCCACAACTCAAGTGAAAAGGCAGCCAGAAGACAATTAGTGAAAGACCACATTAAAACATTTCCCTGCAGAGCCAGCCATTATGCCCGCCGTGGAGCACCTGACAAAGTATCTTCCAGCTGACTTGAATGTGAAAAAGATGCATTAACTCTTCCACTGCCAAATGATGAGCACATCACATACTTGTAGTCGTACAAGTATGTAAAAAAATCACATAAGCTGCGTCCGAAATCGCATACTTCCCTACTATATAGTATGCGAAAAACAGTATGCGAAGCGAGTAGTATGTCCGAATTCATAGTATTCGAAAAACAGTAGGCGAGAAGTACCCGGATGACCTACTGCTTCCGCCCGAATTCTGTAGTAGGCATACGATGGACGCTGCGCTATCCCGTGATGCCACAGGAGAGGATTCTTCAAATTCGAAAATGGCGGAAAGCGGCGATATGCAGCTCATTCAAGTCCTTAAGTACCTCAGGGAAAAACGGTGTTTGTGGTTAAATTGCACTTGTTTAACATAATGTAAGTAAACGGCTGACTTATTGAAAGTTTAAACAATGTAATGAGAAGATTAAGAGTCGGCTGTAAAAAGATGTTTAATCATTATTACTGAAAGCACATCAAGCTAACGAACAGGTCGAGATAACGTTACAGCCGCTTGTTAACACTGTTTTATTTAACGGAGACGTTCGTTGTTAAGCAGTTTAATGAGATTAGAAAACTTAACGGACAGCAGTTAACGGACATTCAGGCGCCAGTAGATTGTAGAGCTCAGTTTGTAGTTTTTTTTTTTTTTTTTGTATATTATTATGTATATTATGTATGTTGTGTATTTCTCTCTCCCTCTCTGTCTATCTACACATTATTTATTTATATATAATGTATTCAAGTTTGTTTATTGATTTCATGTGTTTTGTTTCTCATGTATTTTTATATGCAATCATTTTTAACAATAAATTACTTAATTTCGTTGCTTCAAATCAGCCTCTGTCGTGATATTCACAGATGTATTTTTATTCTGAGGTAAAATTTCCTAGCTAAATACGTTAGGTGATTATACTTTGACATATTTAACAAGCTGTTGAAGAAAGCGTGATCTGCGAGCAGCTGACCGACGCCTCCTTTGAGCTGTTGATTGAATCGACATTAAAACACAGATGGAAGCGGTAAGCATTAATAAAAACATTGCTGATGAAAGCGGAGTAGAGCAGGCCCTTTAAATTTTCGCGCTGTTGTGACGACGCATGACACGTGACAATATTAACATGGCGGATGTAGTACGTCCAAATTCCATTCATACTACCCATATTCATACTATATAGAACGTACTGTTTTAACGGTCGGGAAGTACGTTCAAATTCAAATGTAGTACCTACTCATGTAGTATGCGATTTCGGACGCACCCATAGACTTTTACTGAAGGATTGTTCAAATGAGCCAAGACTGTTCAAACTCCAACTGACAAAATTCAAATTTTGACAGTTGGAAATGCTCATAGGACTCCATTAACTGATGACAGCTCGAGAGACGTCTATGGTCTCACTCTATGAGAAAGTAGCCTGTTTTCGATTCTTGTGAGGTTTATTGAGCCTGCAAACTCACCCCGACCCCCCCCACCCCCGAAAAAAAAAAAAAAACACTTTTCAGATCTACACGATCCACATAAATTACATATATTGATTCAAAATGGCGAATTTCGCTGAAAGGCGACTAGTTTAGGAGCAAAACGTTTAAATCTAGGCTTTATTTTGTCCTCGTGTTTGTGGCCTCTCACATTTTGATAATCTTATAAATTTTCAAAAATCTTTTAGTGTGTACCCAGCATTAATTGTGACCTGCTCTGGCGAAATGAGTCGGAAGTCGCAACGTTCTATTTTAAGATATGGGCCAATAATGTGGAAAAACAATGAAAAAATAAAAAAATTTTTTAAAGCTAATTCAAAGAACCAATCAAAAAGCTTAGAAATGTAAACACACTGACCTAAACGCTGATTTTTAACAATGGGAAGCCCCGTTTCGACTGACAGGCACGCGATCGGTCCAGCCATCCTCCTGTCAGACTAGCACGCCTTATAAAATAAAACTCCCATTTGCGTGTCTCTCTTTAAAAGCCAATAAAAACTGAATCCATATAGGTAGCACAAAAATTCTTTTTGCATACAAAACCAAAGACTTTAAACTTTCATATCAAGCCTCCAACATGCTTCTTTTGCGTTGTTTTCACCCTCTAATGAGTCTGAGTAATATGCGTTTACAACAAAAATAGCACAGCAGCTAACTCAGGGCTGCCAACTTTTGAGTTCAGCTTAGAGTGAGATTTTGGGGGTGGGGCTTTGTTATGGGGGAGGGGCTTATGGAGGGGCGTGGCTTGCTTTTGTACTGTTTTTTATGATAAAGTTATGTAAAATAACTGCTCAGTGCTGCAAAACAGACAACTCTGCTAATGCTAACTTAATTCTATATAAACTATTGGGGTGTGACGAGACAGGTATCTCACGAGACAAGACTGATTGAGTTCACAAGACGAGACAAGATGGCGAAATAAACGACTAGAAAAAATATTCTGCAGGTGTATTTGAAATGTTTTAACTAATCATCTTGTAATGAATGTCATTTCAGTTCTACTTTCTGAGTATGAATTATCATATGCAGTAAAAGACAACAACACTCACGTACTGTAAAAGGTTTTGCCACAAACTCGACTGACTTCTCTTCTGTATTTCAGTCTCTTCAGACCTTACTAGGGGTGTGACGAGACGGGTATCTCACGAGACGAGACGAGACTCGAGATTGAGTTCACGAGACGAGACAAGATTTTTACACACTATTTTTAAGAAATCCTCAATGGCGAAATACATGACTAGAAAAAATATTCTGCAGGTGTATTTGAAATGAACTAATCATCTTGTAATGAATGTCATTCAGTTCTACTTTCTGAGTATTAATTATCATATGCAGTAAAAGACAACAATACTCAAGTACTGTAAAAGGTTTTGCTACTAACTCAACTGACTGACTTCTCTTCTGTATGATTTCAGCCCTTGCTGTACATGATTTATGAGCTTCTACAACTTTTGACCTCCTAACTGAACTCCTTTCCACAAACTGATCATAGAAATAAAACAGTATAAGTAAAAATGGTAACACTTTACAATAAGGTCTCATTTATTAACATTAACATATTAACCAACATCAACTAACAATGAGCAATATATGTGCTACAGTATTTATTCTATATATACGCTGTACTTGGAGATCAATGGTTACAATTTATATTAATAAATAATAATGACTCGGTTCCCGAAAATTATAATTGTGGTATCCTTACTGCAATAGTTAATGTTGGACTGCAGTGCACATAATGGCCACAAGAGGGGACTATGTTTATGTATATGGCTGTTTTCCGTATGAGGTACTCTTCTGAGTGAGTGCTAACGTTGTACATTTTCTGTCGCTGCTTGTGGAGATTAAAGAGTTCAGTCTCTCGGGAATTATTGTCTTTTGTGTTCATTCGGCACGACACCACAATAATCCACATGTAAAACTATGTGCAGCACACGTTATGGTAAGAGGCGTGACCTTTCCGGGCAAGGTGCGCTCAGAGCCATCTCTATGGCTCTGGGTTCGCTAAGCTGCTGTTGAATCACAACACAGGAACCGCTGGCACAATCAGAACTCGTTACGTATTTCTGAAGGAGGGACTTCATAGAACAAGGAAGTCATCAGCCCGTTTTTATGACAGTGGAAACAGCGGTATACAGATAAGTAAATAATGTGAAAAATACTGTGTTTTTTTACACGCAAAACATGAACACATGTTATATTGCACACTATAAACACAATCAAAGCTTCAAAAAACCACGAAAAACGGGACCTTTAAAATGTACAATCTTAAAGACTAGGATGAAGCCTTTATGCAGGTCTTGGGACTATCATGATGCATTATAATCCAAGATTCTGAAATGTTTTCTTATTTTAAAGAAGATATGGCGTTTGGCAAACCACCAACCTCCCATACGGCAAAATCACCCAACTTCTGAGATTTTTTCCCCAATGCAGTGTGCAAATTGAGGGGACATTTACACATTTGGGGCCCTAAAAATACAAACTTTTGAAAGTGCAAGTGCAAGGACATGGCTGCAGAGAAATAAAGATGAAGTGGCTGATGGGCATTCAGCTGTACTCTTGAAAGAGGAAGGAAGGTGACACTGAGATGTCAGCATGGAAAAAGACTGATCTAATACAGGAAAAGGTGAAACATTCACTTGAAACTCTTTCTAAGAGCAAAGAGAACATTCTGCAATGCAAAATTGCTTCTTTAGTTGCTTTTATATAAACCACACTAAAGAGTATTAAAAGCAACACTGAAATAGCGTTGAAGTTATTGAGATAGTTAAGTGATGAGTATTAGTGAAACGCCCATTGTTAACAAGCAGAATCACTGAAGGAAGGAAGAACATCAAGAACAGAAAAAAAGAGAAGAGACGACCAGAACTACAACTACAACTGACTTACAGCCACACAGCCTTAGACGAAATCAACTGCATATTAAAGAACACATTAAGATTAAGCACAGAGGATGATTAAACATCTCCAAAAACAAGCATTTCCCTCTTAATTTTTATTACCAACCATTTTGAAAATAATTTTGTTTGAAGTCACCATTATGGTGATCAGTGTCACCTTAATTTGGGCTCTTGACCCTTGACTTTAGAACAGTTTTTCTCTGGCTGTTGCAACTATGTTAACTCTGTGTTTATAAAGCACTTTTGTTACAGAAAGAAAATCCAAGAGAACACGTGGTCAGGTGATGATGGCTTCTTTTTAATGATTTATATCATTAGACATTAGGCATGCTTTTAATTAATTCTGAACAACTGCAAAATAGCCTGTGCCCGCTGGAGCCTAGTGACAAAAGCAAGGAAACATGGATGCAGGAGCTGCTGTGAGTTCAACGATGTGAGACACTGGCCAAGCGCATTTGTGTGCGGTCTAGGTGGATCACACAGACAGGATTAAGGTAAGTGCTTAAAGGTTGAACTTCTGTTTGTTAAAGGTGCTAAAGAGGATGTTTTGTTTTGAAACTGTCTTTACTAACTGATAAAAGACTATTTATTAGGTGCACTGAAAGTAATAATATTAATATACATCATCTGTGCACGAGGTAGGGCCTTAAAAACATCAGCCAATCGTTTACACGATCATCGCGTAAACGATTGGCCCTCTGGCTTGTCAATCACTGCCGTGACGTTCCTTGTGAGAGACGAGCGCGGCTGCGCGCTCCAGTAACTTTCCACACTCTACAGGCGCCGCATTCAATGTTCTTGTCAGGAGACAGGAATAACAAGTGCAGATCATGAGTTACCTGCGGTGAGTCCGACATAATGAATCCAAAAAACACGACACAGCGAATGCCGATGGTAAACACTCGTGTTCCAATGCTCGTGCACGAGTTTTGGGAGGCGTTCCTTTGAAATGAGCTGTGAAGGAGGGGGGATGTTCTTACCCATGCGCTCATTTCAAAACTCAGTAATAGTCTTTGGATTCTCAGTCGATGAAAAAATCCTCTCTATCACCTTTAACCATTGCTATTTTTGAGCTCTGTGGCCATACATTACCTGATCTCTTTTGTGTAATCTATCGGTGGTGGTATGATTCATGTATGTAGTTTATTTTTGTGCAAAGTTAACTGACTTAATGTTTTTTTCATGCATCAGTGCATATATTTTAGTGATTCAGCAGCTTATGATATTTATATCATTAGTCACATTATCAAGCTAACATTATTTCTAAGGCTCAGAAAGAACTTTCATATCAGTAACGTTAATGATGCTTCAAGCTATTAACAGGATTGTGTTCATTATTAATTCTGCTAGCTTCAATATATAATTTGTCAACACTGAACATCTATATTTTATATTAAACTACTTTTTATGGTTAAGTATTTACTTCTGCACAACCAAATAAATGTATCAGGTCATCAAAAGGGAAGCAAACTCTAAAGATGTAGCTGAATACACCACCCTATATACAGGAAAATATTAATACTTGTTTACTTGTTTTAGTTACTTAAAAAGGGCACACAGGTTCATAGTTTCAAAAAGTGTGACAAAGACGTATTATATAGAATGAAACCAAACTACAAAAAATAAAGAAAGAAAGAAAAAATAACATATGCTAAGAGGTTCAAAAATAACACCAAAAGGAGGTGGTTATTCACACCACCCTCCTATGAGCAAGACAATAAACAAAGCAAATAGACACTAAGCAAAGAAAATACAAACTGAACAGAACAAATACAGACGGCAAATATAGCTGCAAGCAGCGATATGGGGTCAAGCCCTGAAAGTGCAGCAATGGCTCATTACATATACATAGACAAGTCATAGCTTCAGAACCCTAAATTAATCCTGAAATCATGATATAAAAGAAATCAACCTTTACATTGACAGAACAGACAGGTGTTTGTACTTCTCTAATCTTTAATGTTGTCTGCTAGAAGAGACAAAGGACTGAAACAACACACATGCACAAACACACATAACATATTCAGGTAGATTTAATAAGTAAAACCAAAAGCTTCATGAATACTTTGGTTAAGTAGGTGTAGTAATAAACATATGATACAATCGAAACAAACAAAAAAAGGCCAATAACATAATGGTATTACATTCCATTAAAGGATTAGTTGACTTCAGAAATAAAATTTCCTGATAATTTACTCACCACCATGTCATTGAAAATGTTTATGTCTTTCTTTCTTTATTCGAAAAGAAATTAAAGTTTTTGATGAAAACATTCCAGGATTTTTCTCCTTATAGTGGACTTCACTGCGGTTCAGCGGGTTGAAGGTCCGAATAACAGTTTCAGTGCAGCTTCAAAAGGCTTTAAATTATTCCAGACGAGGAATAAGGATCTTATCTAGCAAAACGAGCCGTTCATTTTCTATAAAAAAAAAAAGTATATACTTTTTAACCACAAATGCTCATCTTGCACTGCTCTGCGCTTTGAAAAGGTCACACGTGGTGTAGGCAGAAGTACCACGGTAGGGCGAAAAACCTATTTTCTCCTCCTACTTCAAAATCATCAGACATCGTTATTTTAGCTTTTTTTGTAAAGAGTGTTTGGCTTATCTTTTGCATGTTCACTTTGTAGACACTGGATCGGTGCTTCCGCCTACGACACGTGTGACCTTTCCAACGTAATTATGTAATGCGTGGCGCATCGCAGAACTAGTGCAAGATGAGCATTTGTGTTTAAAAATTATATATATATTTTTATTTATTTTTTTAGAAAATGAATGATCATTTAGCTAGATAAGACCCTTATTCCTCATCTAGGATCATGTAGAGTCCTTTGAAGCTGCACTGAAACTGACATTTGGACCTTCAACCCGTTGATCCTTGTTGAAGTCCACTATATGGAGAAAAATCCTGGAATGTTTTCCTCAAAAACCTTAATTTCTTTTCGACCGACGAAAGAAAGACATGATCATCTTGGATGACATGGGGGTGAGTAAATTATCAGAAATGTTAATTCAGATGTGAACTAATCCTTTAACTCATATAAAAAGTCACATTAAAATGTTCTTCTCACAAATCCAAGGATAAGCGTTACTACATCGGTAATCAGCCCAAATTGTTGAACGAACAATAGCACAGTTTTCTCCTCGTTGTCCATTGGGCTCATTAGTCTTCCAAAACCTACAACAGATCGACATTAGATGTTCAGTACTGCTTTGTTTGTGACGTTCGACCCATTGAGAGAGTCATTTATTAGATAATAATCAGTTCAAATGTCTCACCAAAAGGTCGGTGTGCTGCCGTCAACCCATTTCCACGAGCCCTCTTCATCAATGTCAGTCAGACCAATCCAGAATAAAGAACCAGGATCAATGTTCTTCTGAACAAAATCCTGACAAGATAAATCAATAACACATATTATAATAAACAATAACAATTCAGCTGACATTATATCACCTACTACCAGGATTTGTTTCACTCACTCTTTCCTCTTTGTTGTTTATGATGATCAGATCTGCTCCTCTCTCCGTACAGTATCTTCTGCTCTCATTCCAGCTTTTCTTCTCAGAGGAAATGTAGTAAAAACTGGAGTGATTGTAAATCCATCCATCTGTTAACACAACCAGTTCATTTATTAGCTCTCTCTTCTCATCTACACTAAACTATACAACTAGTAGTATATGATACATACTGTTCTCTTTAAAAAAATCTTGTCTGCATGCGTTTCTTTCTTTAATCAGGTCATTATTCTTCAACAGTAATTCATCTCTCTCATTTATGAGGTTGGTGTAGTCAGATTGTAGCTGGCGTTTCTCTTCTGTGAGATTGATAATCTTGGTTTAAAGCTGTTGTGTCTCTTGTGTGTAGTTTGTGCTCTTTGTAATGATGTGGACACCCAGCACTATGAGCGCAGTCAGCAGAACAACACACAGCAGCACCGAACACACTGTAGCTGCTCTGTAGTTTCTGATCCTCACAGAATCACCTACTGAACACCACAGACATCAACATAAATGTTACTTCTAATATGGCTAATGTTTGTTATTATAATGAAGTGCGTCTCAGTACCTGAGCTTCCAGGTGTTTGGTGTGTTGTGGAGATCTGTCTTCCTGTCCTGATATCATGACTGTTAGGTTCTTCATTGGCATAGATATGCATAGACATCTTCAGTCTGTTGGAGTTGAACGTGCATCTATTGGAAGTTGTTGCTTCATGCTTTTGTGCCCTACTTTTAACGGCATCACTGTAGTCAAGAACATGTGACATAAGTGTCTTTGTGACTTTTTTTTTTTTTTGCTGATTTCAGATGAAAACGTTTTTTCCTTTTCTTACTCTGTTTAGTCATTTCTTGTGGTTCATTGTGAAACACACTAAAATTACTCATTGTTTTCCTCTGCCCAAAACCATTTAAAGAATGATAATTTGTTGGAGGAAAGTAAAATAAATTACTAAAAAAATAAATAGTTAACTGTATATCTAGATCTTCATATAACTTGTTTTAATATTGTTTTTTACCTGTTTCAAAGAAATGTTATTTTACTCGATATTAATAACAGTTTGTTCATGTCAGTTCAGCTCAATTAAATAATACAGTTACAAATTTTGATTTTAATGTGTTATTAAATACTGAAATTAATGCGAGATACCCCAGGTGAATAGGGTAAAAAAAAATATCTAATAGATATAACCATACTACCCCAGCTGACATTAAAAATTGCAAACATTTTTTGTATTACAAGTTTTCTAAAATGTTATGTTTAAATATGCAATTTTTTTAGGAATAAAACTTGTATAAAATCAGGCAAATTATATATCAACAAATCTCTCTGTAAAAACCTTCAGAATATAGATAGGAATAAAACTGTAAAGTTTGGTGTATATAAGTTCTGCTGAAGTGGAGATTTCTGACTCAGAGCAGGAGAAAAAAATCATTTTGAGAAAACGGCCTTTAAAGATATTTACTGTAACTGAAATCTATCGACGCAAATGGATGAAGTGCTATAAAATAAACACTTAAAAGTGTATTTTGGATGTTTTCTTTCCACCAAACACTCTGAAAAAACACTTTATGAAAAGCCAAAAAGTACAAAATCTCAAAATTGACAGGTGCCTGAAAAAACAGAATTTTTGCCTGTAGTGTCCCCCCTTAACATTAACTAAGATGTTTGATAACAAATGCTTTAGAAGTATTTTTCACTGTCAGTTTATGTTAACTAATGAATTAACTAATGAAGCCTTATTGTAAAGTGTGAATGAACAGAATCAAAACATATGCAAACAAAACCTAGGGAATGTTGTAGTAGCCCAGATTAAAATATAAAAATGTTTAGGGCTGTCATCAACTAAAGATTTTTCTGGTCGACTAGTAGTCGTTCATTTTAAGCAACAGTCGACTAATCACACTTTATTAATAAACCATATTAATCATAATAATGAGCCGTTAATGCCTACATGGCTCAAGCACACACACAAAGTTTATCACAGCGCACTGGCAGAAGTAATGATTATGAATTGCATTGGGGAAAAACAGCAAGGGGAATGCTTTAGTTCATCAATTAATTATTAAAATGTTAGTGTTTTCTTTATATTCAGCTGCAGTGATGAAGTTGGCAATGCTGATTCGTCATCTCCGCATTAGCGTACGTGCCTATATGCACGTTTCATTCAGATTGCATAACCTGAGAATATTTGTTTTCACTTTCTATAGATGTAATTTTCATGTCTGTGAGGTAAGTTTACATGGAGTTTTGGTTCTTTTTTGCCGTGCTCAATTTGCACCCTGTTTGCTTTCATTATTTTACAAAAGCACAAGGTTTTGTTGTTATTGTGAGTGCACACAAATAAAAGTAGACTCTTCACAGATTCAAAAGATGTATTACTCTTAACCCCTTATTCTCTGAGGGTATTTTCAGAGTTTTTTTCTTTCTGAGTGACACAAAAAAGTAAAGACTCGTAACTCCAAAACTTTGTCAAAAGGTTGGTACTTTTTTTTATTTTTTTATTTGGACATTCTCATGCTGAGAAACTGCCAAAAAAAAAAGGGAAAAGGAAAATTTACACATCTTTCTAATTTAAAATGGAATATCTCATGAAGGCAATAGGTAGCTTTTTTTTTTTTTTGTGATGTTCCTCTTTATGTGCCCTGTATCTGGATCAAATTTCGTGGTGATCATATGAAGAAATCAAAAGTTATGAAGAAATCAAAAGTTACTTGGAACAAAGGTTGGCGAACAAAGGTTTGTGACATGCACAAAAATAATGACTCATAACTTCAAATCTCTAGCTAGGAGAGTCAAAAGATTGGTATCGTTTGAAATAAAACCTTTTACATTATTTATTTATTTATTTTTTTTTTAATTTGGACATTTTCATGCTGAGAAATTGCTGATGAAGTCAAAAAATAAAAGTTTGCTCAAGGGAAATTTTACATATTTTTTATTTGACATGCAATAACTCAGAGGAAATAAGGTAGGAGGACAATTCTTGGTGATGTTCCTCTATATGTGAGCTGTATCTGTAAGAAATCAAAAGTTACAGCATTTGGAACTAAGGTAGCCTTTTTGTTTATCCACTGGCTCCCCCTGATGGGCATTTTTAAAATTGTTGTTTCACATGGATTAACTCGTGATCGACGCATGGGATTATGTTAATCTTGGACTCCTTTCAATCGGGAGAATCCACTGTAAGTAATGCATGTCCGTCCATGAAAATTTGTCCAAAGTATTACATCATCAACCCATACACATTCGGTGACTGTGAGCTGCATTACACGCGGGACTGAAATGGTGGCTAACAAAGACAAAGCCAGTGGTAATTTTTGATCACAGCTTGGCTTGAAAAACGAAGACAATTTGACGTTTGTCGTAGGAGAAGTCACACTGCAGGACTGTGCGCCAAATCTTCTGACACTGCCAGAATTTCTTCGGAGGTAAATTTTGATCGCAACGGTCATTAATCGGTTGTCGGTGAACACGTCAAACTAACGATCAAAGACTACAGATTTTAGGCTAGGATTATAGGAATCTTTTAGGATTCTCAAAAGTGATCTTTTAAAATTTGGTGCCGTGATGAACACTATTGCTATGGGATGAAATTAGACTACGGTGTACATTTTAGGACTTCCTCACACCTCAGTCATACAATGAAGAGCCATCATGCCTCAGACTGAAAGGGTTCAGGTCTCAGGAAAAACGTCAGGTGTCAGATCTCGTACAATTAGGCATCGAACGAAACAGCCTCAGACCAAAAGGCTTCAGACGAAAAGGCATCGGATGAAAGGCATGTTTTTTTTTTGTTTTTTTTTTGCCTAACTTTCTATTGGCTTTTATCCCATCATAATGCCGTCTTCAAGTTGTCTTTTTCTTTAGGCTACTGTTACTATTCCCAATTGATGTAAGGCGTGTGTGCGTGCACGTTAATTATGTAGAATCTATCTGTTGATGGTATTCATGTAGGCTATTTATGTAATTCCTTGGCGAGTAAGAAAAGAAAAGAACAGAAAAGAACATGCCGATTTTCACATTGGTCTGCAGAAAAATAGCAACGGGCTGAATGAAAATGTAAAATGTGACTCTTCCATCCAGATAGTGGCATTCTGTTTTTATTGTTATTTTTATTTTTTATGCATTCTATTTTTATTCTTATGTATTTGTTTCCTTTCCATGTAAAGCACTAAATAAAAAAAATTGCCTTGCCTTGCCTAATCGACTCTCTGACAGTAGGTGGTGCAGGAACAGCAGAAATAAAGCAGTTTCCTTGATAACCTTTGTACACAAAGCAGCTGTGCTTATAACAACACATTCAAATAGCTTTTTTTACCTCTCTTATAAAAATGAACCATGGTTTTACTACAAATAAAACAAAATTATTATTGTAGTTAACCATGGTAACCATAAATTAATCATGGTTTTGCTACACTATAGTTTATGGTATTTGTATTAAAATTATTGTTATACAAACAGTAGCCTATCAATCCGACAAAAAAAAAAAAAAAAAATCAGTTAACACTTTTAACCATGGTTAATTTTCATATGTGTTCACGATAGTTTTCAATGCAAGCTAGTTGCAATGTGTTATTTTGCTAACTTTTTATACATGCAAATAAAACTAGTGAATAATACAAATTTACAAAATAATCTCAGTGGGATATGTTTTATACAACTTAGTGTAACATCTAACAGAAAACTGCGTGCATGTGACATCACGTTGAGGCGGGGCAATTTGCTTCTTTCTTAGTCGGTTTCATCTGATGCCTTTTAGTCTGAGGCCGTTTCGTCTGAAGTCTTTTGGTCTGAGGCTGTTTCGTTCAATGCCTAATTGTACGAGACCTGACACCTGATGTTGTTTTTCCTGAGACCTGAAGCCTTTCAGTCTGAGGCACGATGCCGTTTTGTCCAGTGACTGAACCCTTTTAGTCTGAGGCATGAAGCCTTTTCGTTGTATGACTGAGGTCTGAGGATGTCCTAAAATGTACACCATACTCAAAATGCATGCACAATTATCCATGAACTTGATAAATGTCGCAGAGATGTTTTACGATCCACAACCAAATGCCTTTCAACTTGTGTGTGCAAAATTCAGAATTTAATGAATGTGCAGCAATTTGCACAAATAGAGACATTTTTGAGAACAAAAATGTTTTCTTTTGTATTAGTGTATCATGATTTGCGCATGCAACCAAGAAGATGTGCGTTTGTGGATCAGATGACACGCATGCATTCACTGACGTTGTTTCTGAGTCGATCTCATTTGATTCATCAGTATTTTGAGACTTTCTTTTTGCAGTTTTCAAGCATTTCACAACCCACACACAAACAACTAACAATGAATAAGCCTGGTGCTAATTCTTAATGTGTGCACAACTAACCATTTATTTGACAAATTCACATATGTGCGTTACTACATTTAAACTAATACTTTACAACTTGTGTGTGCAAAATTCAGAATTACATGAAGGTGCAGCATTTTGAACAAATAGAGACATATCTGTGAATACAAAACTTCGATTTTGTATTAATGTGGAAAATATTTTTGAAAGCCACTTTGACAAATGGGAACAAGTTCAAGGACATGGCTGTAGAGTGATAATGAGGCAGTGACTGATGGGCCTTCAGCTCCTCTCTTCAAAAAGGAAGTTATATTCTGCAATGTGAAATTGCAGTTATATTTTGCAAGAATATTACGCAATGCAAAGTTGCTTCTTCCCTGGCATGATTGATTAAATGAACACTGCTGAGTGTTTATATAAACCACACTGATGAGTATTAGTGAAGGAAGGAGAGCGTTTTCACATTTGGCTCCGAAACTCTGGAATAGCCTTCCTGATAATGTTCGGGGCTCAGACTCGCTCACCCAGTTTAAATCTAGATTAAAGACGCATCTCTTTAGCCAAGCATTCACATAATGCATCTCATACCAGATCAATTGCACATGACTAACTTTATGAACAGCAGCTACGCTAATTATTCTCCATTTGCTTTTCTGTTTTACCTCAGGACACCCGAGGTGACTAGAGCTTCAGTTTGGATCCAGCCTCTTAAGAAGACCTCAGATGACCAACACCTATGAAGAGACGGCGCCAACTCCTGCGAGGACTTCAGAAGAGGCATTCATCTGGATCAACACATTCCCAAATTTCTATTTATCCTAATTATTGGTAATATGTAATTCATTTTCCAGGAGCTCATTGCTTTTACCTTCAGTTAAACTGCTAACAGTGATTGTAAACTAATTGCCTAAATTATTACATTATTTGCTAACTGCATTCTTTAAATTGTAATGTTGACATGCATTCTCTGTAAAGCTGCTTTGAAATGATATGTATCGTGAAAAGCGCTATACAAATAAATGTGAATTGAATTGAAGTGAAACAAATGAAAGAACATTTGTTACAGAACGAAAATCCAAGAGAACATGTGATCAGGTGATGATGGCTTCTTATTAATGATTTTATGATCATCATTACTGTAATGAAATGTTCTAAAAAACTACCACATAATTTTACTATAAGATGGTTCCCCTTTCGTTTCCTTCTCCTCACCTGTCCCTTTTTTCCTCTTGATTGTCTCTGCTTCTTATTCCCTCTTCCTAGCCCTGTCTTGTTGTCGGATTATTCAATGACCTCTCGTGAGAAACGTCTGTCCTGTCCTGTCCTGTCCTGTCCTGTCCTGTCCTGTCCTGTCCTGTCCTGTCCTGTCCTGTCCTGTCCTGTCCTGTCCTGTCTTATCTTATCTGTGGAAAGTGAAGTCATTATTTCTGCTGTGAGTTATACTGCCATTGGACTGTGTATTATCCATCTGTGCCTGTTTGCAGAGTACCTGTTCAGGAGTTGGGATAATTGGCAGTGGAAAGATGAGTGATTAACAGTGGTGGTAAGTGACTTTTGACTGGATTACACTACATGATTTTTAATAAAATTAGATTTAAAACAACATTAGACATGCTGTTGATTAAATCTGAACCACTGCAAAATATCCTGTGCCTGCCAGAGCCGTGTGACGAATGCAAGGTGTGGCAGGTCTAGTTCTGCTTGTATGTGGTTGGTTAGTCTGCTCATTGATCGCCCTATCAGCAGGCAGTGGAAGTGTATATAAACTGGCTGGTTAGATAGAATGGCGTCACGAGTCATGCTGTAATGTTGTAATGATATCACATGAATGGGAATATACATATGGAAATGTTAGGCAGATAATGATTTTACTGAAAACCAAACTTCAACTCTGCGTTCACTCACGCTTTGGGGAACGTCACATGTGACCCGGTGTCTGAAAGCCAACTATCCAACAACTCCAATCCTTATTGGCCGGCGACAGCCTATGACGTAATATGGTGCGACCCAGAAGTATAAAACAGCGCCTTGAGTTTCTCTTTGTCTTTCGGGTCTGTTCTGTCTGATCGCGATTATATCGTCTCCGGTAAGGGCTTCTATAAAATGACTTACAAACATTTAAGATAGGGTGTTCATCCGTGTCCCAGGTTTTGACACTTGATATACACATTTCTGGGCATTTTCTGTCTGGAGAGGAGTGCATATATTTTTGACTGTAGTTTGATAGGTTGTCTAGAATGATATATTGTGCAGGCCACAAAATGGCCACCTCTTAGCCATCTGTTGTTTAGAGTAGCTTCTCATATGCTGTTTTCTAAAGTAGTTTGAGTTAGCACTCGACACTTCAGTTAATATGTATGTTTAGGTCGGCCATAATTGGCATTGCTTGTGAGCTTCGCTTCTTTCTCTTATCCATGAGATTTGGAGGTGAAGCCCAGGCTTCACTAGGCTTGTGGACCTGTAAGAAGGCCCGTAGCTTAGCAGTTAGGTTAGAGCTAGGCTAGGTGTGTTATATGTTAACCCTATGTATACTATCCCTTGCCAGGTGGTATAGTTCCTAGTTCTGGCCTCCTCTCGAGGGAGTTGTTAGGCAGTATGCCCATTGTAGGTGCAATTGGTAAATTAACAGCTAAGGTTATAGACTGTTTTAGACTCCCTGGTGCTGTTTTTCTCAGGTGGAAGGCCCTTCTCTTTGAACAGATAAGTTACAGCATATGCTAGGCCCCACTTTCTAAAACTTTTCATGCTATGAAATAGTGTTGTCACGGTACCAAAATTCCAGTAGTCGTACCGATACCATTAAAATTTTACGGTTCTCGGTGCCAATTTCGGTACCACAGCAAAATCTGTTGGAACTATTTTACTATTTTATATAACCTATTTTAAAAACATTAAAAATGATTTGGAGTGTGTGTGTGTTTGTGTGTATATATAGGCTACCTCAATGAAATACATTTTGAAATATTAAATAAATAAATAAATGCTGAAACATCCATTGTGTACTGTTGAAAAAAACAGCATTTGCTGGTAAGGTAGGTTTTGAAGCTGTATGCTGGTAAAATGCTGGTCCTAAACTGGTCCTGCTGGTCCATGCTAGTCTTAAGCTGGTCCTGGACCAGCTCAAACCAGCATACCAGCTTCAAAACCTACTTTACCAGCATAAGCTAGTTTTTTCAACAGGGGTAACAGACGTGCGTGTTTATTTTAGCAATTCCGTCAGTAAAATAAAACAGCCTGTAAAACTATGAAATAAATATCGGTAAATAATGGTAACCTTAATAACAAGAAAGTTAAATATTATTTCAAAAAGCATTCGTTTTTTTATTTCCACACAAAGACACGCCATATTTAGCCAAAGTCCCGTTATTACTTTGATATAGCCGCTTTGCGCTTTGAGAGGGATGTGGGACACGAGCAGGAAAGACACCATTTCTCTTTAATAATATCTTCGTTATCTCCTGATGTTACAAACATCTGACACTTGTTGTAAAAGGTCTGAAGAGCGTGTTTTATCCTCTGCAGGGGCAAGACATTCAGGCTATGTTTGATTTAGCGCTGCCAGAGAAAACGAAAGTAAAAATCACTGGTGTGTGAAACGCGCTATACAAATAAACTTGACGCGCCTTATAAAGTCTAATAACAAGCACAAACTGTGTTAAATAGAAATTGACGTGCAAGCAAAAGGGTTTCTGTCCTACGGTGTTTTTTCTACTTTACCACAGTAAATAATGCGAATAGCCTAATAGGCCTAAATGTGAACGAAAGAAACGTTTATAATCCCCTGCGTGAGTGAAGATTTGGGAAAAGAAACAGATTCCATGTTCAGTGGAATAACTAATGGAATATTGTTCAATTCTCTGCTAATCGGGTGACCAGATCGCGATTCGGAAAACAGAATATGAAGCTTAAATGTATCGACTCACGCACCTCTCTTATTCGGCATTAACCACAATGTTTCCATGGCTGCGATGTCACATTTAATTGCTAACCTATTATTTCTTCTGTAAACAAAGCTTTGTGCTTCACTCGTGTTATATTCAAGTAAATACTGGCACAGGCCTATCAGTGGGTACCGAATATACCTGGATTCTCGTACTACCGGTACTACAGGAATGCTGGTATCGTCACATTTTCAAAATTTCAGTACCGACTTGGTACCGAAGTACCGGTACTTTTGACAACACTAGATGTAACTATAGTTCCCTGAGAACAGGGAATGAGACACTGTGTTCAATCACACTTTGGGGGATGTCACACATGACCCGGTGTCTGAAAGCCAACTATCCAACAACTCCAATCCTTATTGGCCAGCGACAGCCTATGACGTAATATGGCGCGACCCGGAAGTATAAAAGGAGCGCCTGGAGAAACTGTTCAGCAGGCAGCCCTGAAGCATGGCAGGGCAACGTAGAGTCTCGTTCTCAGGGAACTATGGTTACATACGTAACCTGAGACGTTCCCTTTTGAAGGGAACTTCAACTCTGCATTCAATCACGCTTTGGGGAACGATATACCCACGCCGCCATGCTTAAGGAGAGTGCATGCCAAAAGATGGCTAGACAAACGTCAAGCAGTTTGGAATGAAACGCCAGATAGCAACACACCCTCGGGTCACACAAAGGCTGTCAGTGACAGCATTCCCCACGGCCAACAGCCCAAGCTGAGCCTCAAGAAGGCCTTCCGTAGAAAGGCTACCAAGACCGCTAAAGGCATCTGGGGCCAACTTTTCCGAGGAAAAGTGGTCCCTTAAAGGGAATGTGGCCAGGGAACAGAAAGGAGCCCCTGCCAGTCACTAGAGGGGAACGAAGTCACCCCCAGTGGAGCCCTAGAGGACGGAGGCTAAAAAGCTAGCACCGTCAACTCAAACTTGAATGGAAAATCAAGTGGCTCAGAGGAAAAAACATTTTTCATAGTAGCGTTGTCAAAAGTACCGGTACTTCGGTACCAAGTCGGTACTGAAATTTTGAAAATGTGACGATACCAGCATTCCTGTAGTACCGGTAGTACGAGAATCCGGGTATATTCGGTACCCACTGATAGGGCTGTGCCAGTATTTACTTGAATATAACACGAGTGAAGCACAAAGCTTTGTTTACAGAAGAAATAATAGGTTAGCAATTAAATGTGACATCGCAGCCATGGAAACATTGTGGTTAATGCCGAATAAGAGAGGTGCGTGAGTCCATACATTTAAGCTTCGTATTCTGTTTTCCGAATCGCGATCTGGTCACCCGATTAGCAGAGAATTTAACAATATTCCGTTAGTTATTCCACTGAACATGGAATCTGTTTCTTTTCCCAAATCTTCACTCACGCAGGGGATTATAAATGTTTCTTTCGTTCGCATTTCGCTATTTGCATTATTTACTGTGGTAAAGTACAAAAAACACCGTAGAACAGAAACCTTTTTGCTTGCACGTCAATTTCTATTTAACACAGTTTGTGCTTGTTATTAGACTTTATAAGGCGCGTCAAGTTTATTTGTATAGCGCGTTTCACACACCAGTGATTTTTACTTTCGTTTTCTCTGGCAGCGCTAAACCAAACATAGCCTGAATGTCTTGCCCCTGCGGAGGATAAAACTCACTCTTCAGACCTTTTACAACAAGTGTCAGTTGTTTGTAACATCAGGAGATAACGAAGATATTATTAAAGAGAAATGGTCTCTTTCCTGCTCGTGTCCCACATCCCTCTCAAAGCGCAAAGCGGCTATATCAAAGTAATAACGGGACTTTGGCTAAATATGGCGCGTCTTTGTGTGGAAATAAAAAACGAATGCTTTTTGAAATAATATTTAACTTTCTTATTATTTAGGTTACAGTTATTTACCGATATTTATTTAATAGTTTTACAGGCTGTAGTGTGTTGTTTCTCTGACGGAATTGCTAAAATAAACACGCACGTCTGTTACCCCTGTTGAAAAAACGAGCATATGCTGGTAAAGTAGGTTTTGAAGCTGGTATCCTGGTTTGAGCTGGTCCAGGACCAGCAGGACCAGTTTAGGATCAGCATTTGACCAGCATACAGCTTCAAAACCTACCTTACCAGCATATGCTGGTTTTTTCAACAGTACACAATGGATGTTTGAACATTTAATTATTTATTTATTTATTTATTTTATATTTCAAAATTTATTTCATTGAGGTAGCCTATATATACACACACAAACACACTCCAAATCATTTTTAATGTTTTTAAAATAGGTTATATAAAATAGTAAAATAGTTCCAACAGATTTTACTGTGGTACCGAAATTGGTACCGAGAACCATAAAATTTTCATGGTATCGGTACCAACTACTGGAATTTTGGTACTGTGACAACACTAATAATACATAATCTGGTAAACGTGCTGTCCTAATGATAAATAAAACAATCACATTTATGGAAACTGCCACCACAATCAGTTATTTTGATTGCAAAATTTGATTAATAAATATGATATCATGAGTGCTTGAAAGCAAGCATTGTTGGGGAAATATTCATGAAAATATGAGGAAAAGAAAATGCCACAATGTTTTTTTATTCTCCCATTTATTTATGTAGGATAAAGAGATACAGATCAAGGATCAAAACATTCATATGTTTAAGATTCATGATTTTCATCTTAAATCGTATGTTGAAGGTTCAGAATTATTGGAATCACATTCTACAAAGCTCTTGTTCTCTTAAGGGAAACAGTAGGAAACCACTGAAAGTGTTGTGGTTATTCCCATTATCTGCTATCCTCTTGCCAGAACCAAGTCTCACATATACAACATCTCCAACCTCCAGGATCAACACAACTCCATTTGAGGAGTTTAACCGATCATTATCCTGAGCCTGAACATCATGGGCTACAACCATGTGCTCTTCATTCTTATAAATGGATGCAGTTGATGGAGTTCCACCATGACCATATACAGAGACTCTGAACATGTACGCTCCTTTCAGTGGGGCTGTGAAAATACCTGAATCAAATAACAAGAGATACAGAATCAGCTGTTTCCTGTATGATTGCTCAGTTACCACACTGTGTAATAGTTTTTAAAGATGGCAGATTATTTAATTCTCTTAAACACATTACACAGAGAGGCAGAGAGGTCTGAATGGGGTTTATGACTCCATTTCATTGATAATTACCTGTAACTGGGTTGTAGGCGTTCCCTATGTTTGTGAAGACTTTCTTGTAGGTTATTGTGATTTCAGTGGTAAAAGGACCAATATATGCAAAGCCAGATTCCCTCAGTGCAGCTGAAAAAGCTATTTCTCTGTCTGTTAATGAAAAACATTAGCAATATTGTGATATATTACTGTATTACGTTGAGAATGTATACACTGATTTTAACATGATTCAAACACACTTTCACCTCTATTTTCCTTTCTCAACTCCTCCACTTGACTCAGAGTAAGATTTGACATTTCTGTGAAGGAATAAAGATTGTTAAATGACATTTACACTACTAATTGTAATAAATAATCTAAACAATTTACACAGCATACACTCTTTAACATTTACACTATATTATATATTGTATTTGTGTTTTACTTTGAGGATCATTGATAAAATAATGAATGTTTTGGTGAGGTACCATCATTTTTCTTGTTCAGCTCTTCCAGGATAAACGTCTGTTGTTCCCTCAGTTGTGTCTCTAAAGCTCTGATGTTTTCTTTCTGTTCTGTATCCGCAGTGGTCAGTTCTCTGATGTTTTCTTTCTGCTCTGTAACGGTGGCGGTCAGTTCTCTGATGTTTTCTTTCTGCTCTGTAACGGCGGCGGTCAGTTCTCTGTTCTTTTCTTTCTGCTCTGTAACGGTGGCGGTCAGTTCTCTCAGTGCTGCATGGATGTCAGGGAAGCACAGATGGCAGGATTGTTGGCCGTCAGTTGAAGCTTCAGCTCTCAAAGTGTCTGTTTGAGGTGGATTCTGACTTCCGTCCTCAGAGCTGATCTGTTGACTGATCTCATTCTCATTGAGTCCTCCATCTACCTGCTGCTGAACGACAAACACAAAGGTTTCCAACAGCAGCAGTATACATACTAAAGCCTTCATTCTTCACTAATGTTTGTTTCCAACTCTTGCTCTGTCATTCCCACAGCCTGTTCCTTTTATAGTGTCGTGATTTACTGTCTTTTGTACATGATTTATTTTGCTCCAGACAAGTTAATTATTAACCCTCTGGAGTCTGAGGCTGATTTGGTGTCTGGAGAAGTTTTGACATGCCCTGACATTTGTGCTTTTTTCATTTGTTCATAAACACATTAATGACACAAGTGTCATTACACTGTATTCAACACAAACTAGGCTACCATAATATGTGAGGAACATGTATGTACATGTTTGTGTTTTTGAAGGAATAACGTTTATGCGTGGTTATTGAAAAAACAAAAAACTTAAGTCACTGAAATAAGGCCAAAAAAAGTATATTAAATCTGTGTTCATAAGACTTCTGGGTATTGGAGGTTGTAGACTAGAGTTTTTGCTTCAGAATTATGTAAAAATTATGCTGCCTACTCCTTCATATAACACAATATATTGATTTAGTTTTTGTAAGTCACTTTTTGTCAAGAAACACAGTATGCATGGAGGCGTGAATGATCATGAATAATGGGCCATTTACAGCTGAGAAGACAAAAGAATCAAATAATAATGACCTGAAATGACTTGCATATTAATGAGGCCTTTGAGTCAGGTAGGGTGTGAAAAAACCCTCTGTGATCATGTCTCAGCTCAATTTAAAATAATGGTATTCTATTATATTCTTTAAAATATAATGTATTTCTGTGATGCAAAGTGTCTGAACAATTATGTTACCTCTATGGCATTTCATATAGGCTTTTAGCTTAAAGCATGCACATTTGGAGAAATATTGATGGATTCTTATATGTTTGTCAAATTTCTATACAGAGGAGTAATATTTATTCTATATTTATTAGTGGTGAGCCGTTAACGGCGTTAACGTGCTGCGTTAACGCGCTGTGTTAACGCGAGACTCTTATCGGGCGATTAAAAAAAATATCGCCGTTAATCTATTCTCAAATTGGGGTTGGGAGCTGGGTCTATTCTACGCAAGCTATGATGACTTTCACCTTGATATTTTAGCGCGGATGTATACCTAGCCGAACTGACCCTTCGCAAAGACCCGCCCCCCTTAGTTACTGTTGCTTTGTCTGTCAAGCCGTGGCGCTGTCACTCCATACACAGTGATTAATGCATCACGGAGCAAAGAGGACACTGACTGACAACACGTCGACAGACAAGACAGAGCAGGTTACTTATGATATTTAACAAAGTCCCAGCTTTAAAACTGTGTAGTTTTTTAAGAAATTCAAACAATAAAACCTGTTTTCTTTAATGTGTTGTTACCATGGTCGTGACATATTGCTGTAGCGCCTCAGCTCAAGAGGCTTGTAAACCGATCATCTCTTACTACGAGTCCATTTATAACATCAAATAACCATGAATGAACATGATAATTAATGTTGTTTCAAACACGGAAAGATATCAATATACAAAATATAATGTACAAAAGTTTAACTCCACCGAGGTTAATCTTCGAACTCCTATCTGCTTTGTCGGACAAAATGGCGGATTACTTTTAGTGATTTGCTGCGTCCCAATTCGCCTACTTATACTACGCCCTAAAAGTATGTACTCTTTCTGTGAACAAAAAGTACTTACTTTTGAGTGTGTAGCAAAAGAGTAGACAAGCTTTGGGACATACTATCACGACATAAAATTGCGTCTTTGCTCTCTGTCGCATCCTGTCACCGTAAACTGCCCTGTCAATCATCTTACATCCTCAACATTTCATTTAGCTAATTCCAAAATTAATCTAGATTAAAAAAAATTAATCTATGCCCACCTCTAATATTTATTCTATTTATCATCACTATGAGTGCTGGATACAATTCATACTTGCAGCCGGAGGGCGCTCTGTACACCTTTAGGCCACAAATCCATATAAAGAAGAAGAAGAACCAGGAACTAACTGCATGTCTTCTAGAGTTCGCTAACCATGGCTTTAACACCCAGATAAACACTTTTCAAGACAATAAATACACGATTGAGACGATGTATGCATGTATTGCTTCTGAATTTGCGTCTGAATAGCGCTGGCTCCATGGGCGAGGCCGCATTAGCAGATAATGAGCTGAATCACTGACTTCTGACATGGCTCTCTTTTCATACAGATTACATAAACACAAAATGTTTGTTTTCGATTTGACTTGCACGATTTAAAACCTGACATTTCAACGTTTCTTTAGACGTAAGTTTATTTTTTTTGTCATTCGTATTCAATAAGTTACAGTTCATTTTCTGAGAACTATCAGATTGGACTTTGTTCAGAGGGAGACGAGAGATCACGCATCATGTTAGTTTTCTTTATTTTATAAAAAGCACAACATTTTGTTGTTACTCTGAGTGAAAGTGAAAGAAGATATTCAAGAAGATATTCAACAGATTAAAATGGTGTATAACTCTTAATTGTATGTGCAACATTGACAGAGTATTTTGAGTCTCTTTCACACTGGTAAGAAAAAAAACGCGGTGGTATCGCCGGCGATACCTTCAGACCTCAGAGTGTTAATCATAATTAAAGGGGTCATGAATTGAGAAATCAACATTTCCTTGAGCTTTTGATATACAAGAGGTCATCGTACTATAAATATATCCTGTAAGTCTCAGAACTGAAAACTTCCTTGTTAGTCCAATAAAAGCTTTTATTGACTCAAGGTCCAGCAAACAACTGAACCTGGAATGTGCCTGTCATTGAGAACATATCCCCGCCCACTGGTTAGTGAGATGAGGAGGAGAGAAGAGCAATACAGAACTAAAAATAATGTTACCTTTCAAAGTATCCCATTGCTAGGAATATGGCTATTTATTTTCAACATGTGAATGTCCCAGTTGAGCTTTATTTATTTGTATTCATTACATTTCACTGTGCATTCTTTGGTAAGTCAATCACATTTCGGCACAGGCTTTGCAAACCGACTTTTATTATATGGACTCGACAGTAATGCAACAACATGTATGTATCTGTGTTCATTCTAATGCCTGATCTGATATTAATGATTCATGTACAGTCAGTATAGTATATCAGTATATCAAACCAGTGACTAAATGGTCAACTTCACGTTCTTTCTCTTAGTGGGATGAAAATAATCTGTTATTTAAACAGTGATTAAATTATATAAAGAAAGCAATCAAAGAATGCTACCTTTGCAATCACTGTAGCTGTCAATTAAACAGCTGACTAACTGACTTTATTAGTGACTGAGTTCTGGACTTGCGCCAACACTACCGTTTTATTCAATGAATCTCTTAATTACATCACTTGCACTGTTAGTTATGATGAAAGCATTTGTTAGTTTGCAGAAATTTAGTTGCAATGACGCTCATGCACTCAACGACTGTTACAGTCACCGGTTCCTGCACTACACTTCCCAGCATTCCCTCTGTCCTGCACCTGTACGTCATCACCATCACACGCACCTGAAGTCAATAATCGTCATTAGCACTCAATCTGGACTCTGTATATAAACAGTCATTACTCTCATCTTGGTTGATCGGTTATCGTTTGCTGTAAGTGTGTGTATCTCCTGTATGTTCCATTGGATTCTCTAGTAAAGTTTGACTCTTGACCTTATATTCCTCATCGTGCGTGTTTCTACACAATGGATGAATGGGCTAAATTCATTGCCTTGGCTCAGGAGAGCCACGACTTTTTTGTTTTTTCCTCACGATTTTTTTCTTTTCGCCGTCAACAGCCAGCTGGAGGATGAGGAATTAAGGAAGATGTACTGGATCGAGGTGAGCTACAATGGACCTTGCGATCTTCCAGACACCACCAGCTTTAACCGGAGGGAGGCCATGCTGAAATGCTTGGAGTTTAAGTGGCCCCGATCCGGAACCCCTCCGAACCCAGTTCCCAACCAGAGACCCACCGCAGATGGAGATAACGACCCCGCCGTGACGTCAGAGCCTGTGCCAGGAGGAACGACCGAGCCTGACATCATCCCAGAGCCTGAGGTGATTCCAACAGAGGAGAAGTTCGAGTCAGGGGTCCCATCCATTGTCGAGGGAGTAGGCGTCGAGGACGACAAGCAGGACAGAAGCCCTGCCTGCCCGCCCGTCACAGAGAGTGAGTCCATCAACCTCAATAATACTCCCCAACCTTGTGAAAACTCTACTGGACTCATCAGTTCCTACCAGCCTCTCTCTCCCACTTCCTCTACTGGAAGTATCTACTGAATCTCCATCTCTGCCTTCTTCCCCGACCCCAACCAAGTCTGCTGTCCTGTCCGAGCTGTCACCCATCAGTCCCGCTACACCACCATCACCTCCTCTCAGTGACGTGGTTACATCGCGGGACTACTGTGAGCCATCTTCTCCGGGGCGTGAGGATACCGTGGCTCTGCCTCCAGCATCCGTTCTCATCTCTCCTCCTCAACCCATTGCCCTGACCCTTCACCTATGCTCCTCCCTCCCTCGTCGTCTGCTGGGACCTTTGAGCCATTGGCTTTGCAGAGCTGCCTCAGACTGCCAAATTCACCTGGGTCGGACGTCACATCACCTACGCAATGGACCTGCGGGCCGTCCGTTGCTCTCCGGTCCTCCACCCCTATTGCTCCAGCTAGCTCCGCCCTCCCTCAGGCTCCGTCGCCGCCCTCGGTCGCTCCAGCTACACCTCAGCCCTCAAGATCCCTGCATCCTCCTTGGAAGGTCGTCACTGTGGCGCGGTTGCCTGGGTCGTCGGCATCGAACCGCTCCATCTGTCTTTCATCTGCGCCGTGGGTTCCTCTTCCATCGCCGCAGCCGCCTTCGCTCGTCCCCAAGGTGGTGCTGATGCCTTTACCACCATGGCTTCTCCCTTCAGCGTCTCTGCCGATGTCCATCATCCTGGTTGGTGACTGGGCCTCCATCCGACTCATCCTCCAGCTTCACCGTCCACCTCCTGAACCCCCTCCGGCCTTCCCCTTTGGATTTTCTTCTACGGCACGAGGACACACCTTGCCTGAGGGGGAAGTACTGTTACAGTCACCGGTTCCTGCGCTACACTTCCCAGCATTCCCTCTGTCCTGCACCTGCACGTCATCACCATCACACGCACCTGAAGTCAATCATCATCATCATTAGCACTCATCTGGACTCTGTATATAAACAGTCATTACATTCATCTTGGTTGATTGGTTATCGTTTGCTGTAAGTGTGTATATCTCCTGTGTTCCTGTATGTTCCATTGGATTCTCTAGTAAAGTTTGACTCTTGATCTTATATTCCTTAAAGTTTCATGCCACAATCGAAATACAATGTTATAGATCTAAATGCAGAGCAACACTTTTCATGATTAGTTAACCTAGAGAACAGTATTAGTAAAAACATGCTGAAAGTTTTTGAGCGTAATTTTTAGCTATTTCAAATGGAAAGACATTAGCCAATCATAGCAGTGGGCATTTACACTGAAATCTCACAGCAGACATGCCCCTTCAAACAGAGCGTTCAAATCAGAAGGCTAAAATCAGGGTAGGAAAAATGCCTTTTATTTCTAAATTGTCAGTTTTTGATGTAAAAAGCATAGTAACATTATAAGTGCACCCCAGGAAACATTATAAAACAACGCAGTTCATGGCTCCTTTAAAGGAATGTTCCAGGATCAGTAGATGTTTAGCTTTATTCATAACATTTGTGACACTATGCTGATCTCAACAGAAAATAACTGTAATTAATCCCTTAAAAAAAAAAACCTGCTTGTGCAGGTTAAAATCTCACACT
Source organism: Chanodichthys erythropterus (assembly GCF_024489055.1). Classification (NCBI taxonomy): domain Eukaryota; kingdom Metazoa; phylum Chordata; class Actinopteri; order Cypriniformes; family Xenocyprididae; genus Chanodichthys; species Chanodichthys erythropterus. The sequence goes on from NC_090228.1 coordinate 46,382,133, forward strand.
TTAATAGTATTTATTGGACCTACAATAACTAAATAAAACAGACTGTGTGACTGTAAAGAATGATTACCTCAAAATGTACATCCATGTGAAAGTGACAATTTAAATTAAATACATTAGTTATTGTCACGTGTTAGTGATTATACTGACCTCTGATATATTTCTGACCTCTAATATAGATGGTCACTCCACTCTCTGGTATCCATGTGCATATCTTACAACAGTTACCAGGTTTATCAGCTTTATATTATGACAAAAAAAAAGAGGAAACATTGGATATACATTTATACAGAAAAAAAAAAAATTAAGTGATGTTTACATATATAATGTTTAAGCCTTGTGGCTATACTATTGAAACAGTTTGAGTTTAAATGTTCACTGCCTGGCCCATTTATTTCCATTTTAAGTGCCTTACTTTTTTCTTAACCTAAAGAACGAGTTGACATTTTTTCTCTGGTGAATGATATCATGCCACTGTCACGATCAGCAGTGAGAGTGCCTGTGATTACCACCAGAGGGCACTCCACCCAGGACTATTATCACTATCACAGACTCCATTCCCCATAATCCTTTGCCCAGACTAATCGTCCATGATTGTTTACACCTGTGTGTCTTTTACCTCATTACCTCTGCCTGTATCTAGCCTATCTAGTGAATGACAGAATGAACTTCTGTCATTCACTGTGAGGTTTTGCTAGATGTTTACACTGCATCTCTGAATGTTTCCTGGTTTCATGTCTCTTGGTTTTTGATTACCCGTTTGCCTTTTTGCCCAGCCAGTGGCCTGTTGCATGAAGCTAGTTGAACAAACTCTGAGTTTCAGAGTAGGTTTGGAGTTGACAAATCCAGATAAATCCAACCTGGTTTAGATCAGGATTAACTGTTGCACAACGCTCGTTATAAACTTTCTCTATCAACTCAGGGTTAATCCAGAGTTGCAAAGCGTGTGTACCTTAAAGTGTGCCAAACAAGTAGGCCAAATAATTAATATAGTTTCACAAAGAGCTTAAAAGAATACATGCAAGCTTAATCTGTTTAAAAGCTTTATATATAAAGCATGTATTATATTTATATTAATTTAAAAGCAAAGTTTAATATTGTCGATTAATAAAATAGGCCTAATTATATGAATGTGTCATGAATTATTCATAATTTTAATTTATTTAATATAAATATAATGAATGAATAATTAACAGCAAAAGATGAGCAATTTTGTCTCTAAAATTTTTTCACTATAAACTGATTTAATTTGGAGTGAGAGTCTCGGAGCAGTAACAGCCGAATCCACAAAATGTCCCTTTAACTGTTATTTTTCATGTCAACATGTATAAAAACATAAAATGTAATTATTAACCTGATTTACAACTTGTCATGTAAAAGAATGCCCTGGATTATGGGAAAGTGGATTTATGCATTTATGATGACTTTGACACTGACTTGTGAGCTGTGTTTTTACCTTTGTTAATTATTACTCACTCATAGGTTTTCTTATAAACTGAACTGAATTGTGGTGAACTTCATATTAAAATATCTTAATGTACAATCTAGGTGCTGTTGTTTAAACATGCATTGAGAATAATATGTTAATGTATTTATCTCCACCCATTTGCTTTATCTTTCAGTTTACTGTCAGTTGGTTTTGGTGTTGGTATTCCATTCATGTTTAACAATGTGTTGCTCAGGGTTTCATAAGGAAAGGTAACTGTTGATCTGGGAGAAAGGCTTTAACCTGCCACTCCTGCACACCGGTGCATAACCTCTTACTACAAGAAAGGCTTTTACAGTCTCTAATATATGTACATATATGAAATTTACATATATGAAATATATAAACATATATGGTGAAAACATATATGAAACCTATTCGAAAATGGAACAATTTCATATATTGACATATAAAACTAGCCCATATAAATATATATGTTTATGTATGTATAAAACAGTCTTTTATACATATATGCCACATATAAAGTGAAAACATATATGTACATATATATATCTGCCCATATATGAAACCTATTCGAAAATGGAACAATTTCATATATTGACATATAAAACTAGCCCATATAAATATATATGTTTATGTATGTATAAAACAGTCTTATATACATATATGTCACATATATAAATATCAATATACATGACATATTTCTTTGTATAAATGTTCAATATACAAATTACACATATATGTATAGCATATTGCTCACAATGCACATGGCCTTAAATGTTAAACGGTGCAGTTAGGAAAAATAGAATACAGTAAAAGAGTTAAAACATTAAATCTTTATTAAAAGATTACATTATAAAATAAATAAATAAATAAGTTGTGCAAAATTAGAAATCTAATGAACACACAACAAAAGCCCAGAACATGAAAATCCACCAACAGGGGCCTGTACCATGAAGCTGGATAAGTTTCAGATTAGTTTGGCCCAATCCTGGGTTTTAGGTACCATGAAAGTGACTTGGCTTTTAGCGGTGTTCTTCACCATAATAACTTGCACCCCACGGCTAACCTTTCAACCGGTAATAAAATTGTCTGGCTTTAATAATAATTACTTAGAATTATTATATGATTTATATTATATGATATTATTATTAATTCATTAAACAAGAGATTTTAGTTAAAATTTTAGTTTAGCAGTTATTATTAAGCATTTAGTTCCAATGAATATTAATATATACAGATCAATATGTAAATAAGCTTTAAATATGATATGACCTTACATGTTTGAGTCTCTATCGCTATTATCAACTATACAAACTAACTTCACAAGTTACTAATCCTATAACACTGAGTTTGTTAAACTTCCTTCATGGTACAGGCCACAGGTATATGCTGCATACTGTTCATTTTTTAAGTTTTAGAGTCTTTTTGGATGTCCGCAGCTCAGTGACCTTTTGATTAATAGCGACCCTTAGTTGGCTCCTGGTGGTTCCAGGAGATCTCTGGATCACTGCATCTGTAAAAAAGACAAAGAAATATCTTTTAGTTTTACAACATTTATCTAAGGACATCCAAATTATAATCCCCTAAAACACATTAAATGAACACGGGCATACTTCGTTAGGTAGATAAACTAAATGTTACTGAAATGTAGGCATTTTTCAGAACCAGGTGTAATCTCAATTCTATTTTATACCCCTTCGCCCTTCCCCTTGAAACAGAGTGGCAATGTGTAGGGGTGAAAATATTACCCTAAGAAATGGGAAACCACGTCATCATAGATTCTTTTATTAGTGTCCTGTAACATTTAACCAGTATGAACAGCAATGAAGTGCGCATATCAACAGAAATTAGGCGTAAGCACATTAAACAGATTACTCACTCACAACATTTTTTTGCGTTGTATTTTGGACGGGCTCGGTTTCAGTTAGAAAACGTATGAGCCTTCGAGTTTCCCAAGACTGGTGAAGCCGCCTTTCCATCGGGCCAAGCCGTTTGTTTAACCATTGCATTTCGTGCCGAGTCAGCCGGTATGGATATGGTTTCGTTTTCTACTGTGGCGCTGCGATAACGGAGCTCTTTGCAAAGTAATACAAATGAGTTAGTTGTTGCCTTGGTAACGCAAGAGTTTACAGACGATATGAGATGTGTTCACATCATTCAAATAGCACGTTTAGCAAGCTACGGAGAAACTGGCAGCCAGGTAACACATAAGTGATCAATCCTGTGTGGAAATATCAATACCATGATCACTACACACATTCTAGCAGCACGGTAGTTTGTGTATGCAGGGAAATTTCTCATACCCCTTTGTTCAAAGTGTGGTCCCGAAAGATCTTTGTTTGAAGGGCTATCTGGCCCTTTCCCTTACCTCTACCACTCCAGCCAAAAGAGAATCGAGACACCCCTACCCCTTCTTGTGAACGCACAAAATGAAGGGGTAGGGGTAGAAATGGGATTGGGCCTAAGTGTCATGACACTGATACACCAAGATGACACTGATAAATTCTTGTGGTTTTACTGTCACATTTGGTTCAACAGTTTTAACAAATGAGCCCAATTAAAAAAATAATATACATACTCATTATTGCATCAATTTTTGTTCTGTCCAAGGCCTCTTTTGTTTCCCCAGGGCTTGCTTTTTTTAGACTTGCCACCTAAGAAAGAGCAACATAACAGTTTAGAACAAAATCTGAACTCACTCCACTCCTATCTAACTACTCAACCATAAAATACATTTTTCAACTTAATTCTTGGACAGCCTGCTTCAGTAAAATGGTGATAATGTAAATAGTACAACTCAAATTATTTATATTTTAATGTAAATGTGTGTACATATATCTGTAAATATGCCAGAATTGCTATAATAGGACTTTTTTTTTTTAAAGTTTTTTTTTTTGACCTCTTACCCAAAGACTTCAGATATTAAGTTCAATCTACATAATTACCAAAATATAATAATAATTATACAGACACATGCACACACTATGACCAATCACATACCTCTGAGATTGCGCTTTAGCAAAAGTGTCAAAATACTTCAAGAAGAAGCATGCCATAGCAGTGAGGCTGTTTGCATGACCACAACACAAATTCCTGAGCCCGGGTGAATTTCAAGCTGTGAGGAAAGGCAAACATGAATCAATATTAAAGTTATATTAATAAATAGAACATTAAAAAGTGTTTAGGGGGCCTGATACAATTTAGCTTTGCATCACATATTTTCTATACTATTACTACAATTATTAATAAATAATAATAATTATACTTAACAATATATGAAGTTAAATATCTGCTTCCGCCAGAACAACTTCCTTATTCTTAAAAAGCTTGGCCTGCATTTTCTTTTGCTCAGAAGTTTTGGACTGGACTGATGTTGAGTCCTCGTTGGTTTTTCTAGGGTGGACTGTCTCTGTGGGAAAAAGGGGAAAACAAAATGTAGAATCTAAAGTTACAACTAGGGCTATGATATTTTTAAATGCCCCTGGTTTCACAGACAAGGCTTAAGCTAGCCCTAGACTAAAATGCATGTTTGAGCTGTTTTAACTGAAAGAAACTTACTAATATATCTTAAATCATGTCTAAGCCATGAGATCATAGAATTATGCACTTCATTGTAGTAATCTACTCGTACTTAACGTTAGCTGTTAAATATGAACATACAACGCACACAATTATGCAGTAATAGAGCAATTTAAAAACCTAATAGTTAAACACGGTTATTTTCTGCTCATTTAACTGATCTGTAGCCTATAGCTGCGCTAATGTTACCCAGTAACTTGGTAAATCAATGGCTCATGCAGTATAGCGATCATTTAAAATGTATTCTCCGTGCAATATCAATGTGAATTATAATATTAAAAAAAATCAGAAATTACCTGCAACTTTATGCACCATTGCCTCGTACAAATGCCATCCGCATTGAGGTTTTTTTCTTCAGTCCACCTCTCCACTCGGTTAAATATACAGATCTGTCATCTTGTCCGTCCAAGAAATCATCATTATTTTATCTAAGTTTTTTATGTGTGATGTTGGAACAATGCTCCAACTTTAATTCCGTTTCTTGTTTCCACTCGACAAAAGCGAACATGTTCATCCGTTGGTCTCGATCCCGAAATGCGCGTAATTTGGCGGTCTTTTGATTACGTTTGAATTTAGGCGCACTGTTGCCAACTATTTTCAAAGGAAAGTAGCTAAAGCCTGCCCAAAAAGTCGCTAAATGTCGCTAGATTACGTCATGCGTAAATTAGCATATGTATGACGTCATCACGTTGGTTGCATTCTGCCTGCCTAAAGTGTTTTCTCTCCTAATCCCTGCTCACATACTGTATTTTAATACAATATAATATAGCCGAATGTCAAATAAAGCTGTTCTCATTTCCTATACATATAAATATAATTTATATAATTTATATATAGCCTATATACATTTTATTTTTTTTTATCCGGCAACAGAACGAGTATGATATAATGAATGACATTTTTATATATTTGTAAATTACATGAATTCACAGAGTTCGGATGAACTAAAGCTCTGTGATAGTGAGTAATATAAGTGATAAGCACACAAGAAAAATGGAAATTCAAACTAAATTCTTTAAATATAAAACAAAGGAGAATCAGAAATAGTCTTTAGTCCGTGGCAACACTGTGTGCTCGTGTGTACCTCGCTCATTCACGTCTGTCAGATGCCGTGAACTCGTGCTGCTGCTCCTCTCAGCCACTCACTGAACAGAGTAAACGCTGAGAGAGGTGTGACGGCAGCGGGAAAGCAAGACCTCGCGCTCACAGGACAGTGCTGGTGACATTTGAAAAGTTACTGAGGTTTGTCCAAAAAGTCGCTAGATTTGTCGCTAGGCGCTTTTTTGAAAAATAGTCGCTAAAGGGGTCTGAAAAGTCGCTAAATCTAGCGACAAAGTCGCTAAGTTGGCAACACTGTTTAGGCGCGCGCAATGACGTAACTGCCATAGGTAACTGCGCAGCATTCTAAATGCAAGGCCTGAAATGCAGACTGAAAGTGTTTCTATCATTTTTTGTTTGTTTGTTTGTTTGTTTTTGGGTCAAATCTAAACGCTTTATTCAGTAGTAACCATTAAGTATACTATTGTCATTACCTCTTGGTTAGGTCACAGTAATAACAACAACAAAATTAATTTAAACCATACAAAATCATTAAATAAGTCATTTAATTAAAATTATTTGAAGTTGGGTTAGATTATTTTCATTGCATTTGTTTTTTACAGCAGTTTTTATGAGATTTTTTAAGATGAGGTAAAATAAATAATGTAAAATAAATCATGTTTTTAAAATATTGTGCTAATTCTAAAATGGGATAGAAATTTAAATGAAATGTGGATTGTGTAGACTTGTTAAAAGTTCAGTCTGTTCAAATAATGAAAACATAAGGAGTATGTTAGTAACAGAAGGGAAACAAGCATGTAAAATGTTTTTATGTATGTTGTGTAAATAAATTGGCATATATAAATTAAACATATCTGTGACATATATGGTCATACCATATAATATTATATAAACAAAAATCATATAGATAGTATAAATTTATGTCAATATATTTATTTAATATGGACATTTTTTATAAGATAAACATATATTGGCATATATCTAGAGATATGTTTATATGTGATAGCAATATATTGTCATATATTTTGCATATATGACAGTGTCACTTGCGATATAGGGACATATATGTCATATATTCAGGGGTGCACATAACTTTTTTGGTCTGGTTCTCAAGGGAGTACCTGGAGATGTTGCTTGGTACTCACACTTTACACGACACATCCTAAAAGTAGGGCTGTCGCGATAACCGCAATTTCGTAATACCGCGCTTTTGACGAGCCAACCGCAGAACACTGCAAAAACCGCAGCAACCGCGATATTTGCATGTTTTCTATTTTTTGAAAGGCTATGTCCTTCTCGTTTTACACTTCATACACGTGTACTAAATATTAAATAAGGTAATAATGATAGCATAATGTGTACCATGGTGATTTGTACAGAGGCTCCGTAGATTTGCACTAAACAAGCCTAAACAGACAGTGAATGTGAGAGAGATCGACTGAGCGCGTGCGATTACCTGCGTCTGTCCTTCAGGCCGAGACACAAGTTATATTCGTGAAAAAAAGTTGTCGTGTCCAAGGATAGCGAAATCTCTGCCTTACCATCGAAGCATTACTGGTCAGCTGAGCCTTATAAAGTGGCGCTCAACGTTAAAATGATTTCAACAGCTTGTTTAATTTCATCTCTCTTTGAATGAATCTGCGTTTTTGAACGTGCAGTTGAATGAACGGTTTAAAGACTCAAAGACAGTCCCTTGCCTCCACCTTGTGTCACAACAATGTAACTGCACTGACTGACAGCCCGTCTAGAACGCACAGAGATGAGTAACGTTAGTTCTGCTTATACTCGTGAAATATCAGCAGAAAGTCTTGTTTAGTCAGATTCGAGGATCGAAACTAACTATTATACATACAACAATAGCTCTACCATCTTATTGTCAGGTTTATGTTCTGTTTTGTAGACCCTTATTTTGACATTCTCTTTATTTCAATGCTCTTTAGTTTCGTTATTGAATATGACCTCTCTCTTTCTCTCTCTCTCTCTAAATATATATATATATATATATATATATATATATATATATATATATATATATATATATATATATATATATATATATATAATGGCGGTAATACCGCATATCGCGCTATTGAGCCACTCAAAAATACCGCAAGGGAAATTCCTTAACCGCGACAGCCCTACCTAAAAGCTGTCCTAATCACTTTCCTCCTGACTGCTCTCCTCACTATCTTCTTTTCTCTCGAACATGGTAGATGATGATAATGATTTTTTTTTATTTTTTACTAACATTAATGACAGCAAAGGCTGCTGTCACTTTAAGAAGGAAAGCACGGACCGAATAACTGACACACATCCGGTTTCTTTCTCAACACTTCACTTATGACCAGGGCAGGACTTAGGGTGGTGGGGGCCCCTGGGCTTGAGTCACTTTCGGGCCCTACCTTCTATACATTACTTTAAATAGAACAAAATGATACATACACAAGCTATGTATTAGAGCTACACAATTCTGGATAAACTGAGAATAAAAATAGAGATCACGATTCTGAACAAACAACTAAACAAAATAACATAATTTATGTTTATTGCTGAAGTCTATAAAAATATTTAATTAATCTGAATCAATTATTAAAAAAAACTTGGGTTTGAATGAATGATTCAATTCCTCAATCAAATACACTTGTTTCATAGATGAATCAGCATTTTTAACGAATCTCCTGAATGAACGATTCAATGACAAATGTTTTTTAAGTCATTTGTCGCCATCTGGTGGCGTAACAATATAATCGATCCAATCGTTATTTAAAGTGCAAAGCTACTTTCAAAAGGTGACTAGTACAGTATACAGAGTTACATGTAAAAAAAAAAAAAGGACCGTTATAATTTATTTATATGATCAATGATTAAAAAAGTTTTTCTAATAAATAAATAATGATTAAAAAAGTTCAAAGTGATCATGGTGTTTATTGCAATGCACAAATATCTTGGTCAGAATGAGAATAAAACACTTATTTACCTGGAAAACATATTGAAAAACAAACAAATACCTTGTAAGGTTGCAATCATTACAAATCATTTGTATTACATATAAATAGCTAAATCTATGAGTGTATAAATCTTTAAAAAAAAAATTCTTGGTAAGTACTGACATATTGTATAGATTATATACATCTCCAGTATACATATAGGCAGTGTTAGGCTGACTTTGACCTACAGTATGTCTACTACATCACATAAATTACAATCTTAGAGAATAATATATAACAAAATTAAATAAGCATTTTCTCATTACCATGGCATTTTAAAGATCATTAGATGTAATTTAGTACTCTAGCAAAAATACATAAATAGAACTTCATAGAACATGCCTAACTTTGTTCAAATTTAGTGGTAGGCTAAGATAAGATAGCAATTTTAATATAGGAAGTGCCTTCAATTGCAAGAATATAGCAAAATAACTCATTGAACAAAGTGCAAGATAAATTGTGTGTGTGTGTGTGTGTGCGTGCAGTACGTAAGTGTTGTAGTGAAAAATCTAAACTATGCACACACATTAGAAATGTACAGTCAATAAAATAAAATAAAAATAGTACACTATCATATCTTAAGAAAGCAAGACATCAACAACAGAATCCAGAGGCTGATCATTTAAAACAACAACAACAGGCAAGGTAGAGAAAGAGAGAGAAAGGTAATCAGGTTATGACTTCATGTATGTCATCTCATTTTAAAGATATTAACATAGTACTATTTAGAAGTGGCATCTTCTGGATTTCTTTGCAGCAAAGTCTTTGATCAAATCAGTAAAATCCACCTTACGTAGAAGGTCACTCTCAATTGACATCAGAGTGAGATTATTTAATTTCTGCTGGACAATTGTGGATCTTAGTCTATTTTTTACTAGTTTCAGTTTGGAGAAACTGCGCTCCCCACTTGCATTTGTGACTGGTAATGTCAGGTAAAGTCTGAGAGCAACATCCACGTTTGGGAAGATGGTCTGTAGTTTTCTTTTTAATGCACAAAAGAAGTTCCCTAGCAGATGATGGCTCATCATGGCAGATGAATTCTTTGAACTGGATGATTTCTTCGCAAAATTCATTTTCCAGGTCAGTGTGGTATCTCTTCTGTAGATCTGCTGCTTTTTTATGAAGATGTTCTGCAGAGAGGGTAGATATGTTGTTCAGGAAACCAAAAGTGCTGTTGAGGTCATTATAGGACTGAAAACGGCGATCAAGTTCAGCCAGCAGCCTATCCATCACAACTAGAAACACACCAGATGAGAACCGTTCTCTTCCTGATAAGTGAACCTCAGGTGTTGCAGACTCACCCACGTGAGTCTTGCGTTTTCTTTGTCTTTGTGTGTCTTGTTTGTATGTTTCTGAAACGGTGGGAGACATCGCTTTTGCTTGGTCTTCAAACAAATCAAATTCATCTCTCAAACCAACAATATATTCCCGCAGTGACCTCACCAAATCAACAGCATTGCACAGGTCCAGGTCTACAGCTTGAAGTGCAACACTTGTCCCATGAAAGCGTTGGAGAACATAATTCCACATAGTGCAAAGAAAAGCAGTCTCAAGTCTGTTCATTTTTTTATGCAGTGACCAAGCATCATTTTGTGTTGTCGGGTTCTGTTTGCTGTCTTCTGCAATGTTCATCAGTGACTCTTGAATATTGGCATAATTTCTGCACAGTGCCTTGGTGGCCTGTGCATGCGCAGCCCACCTGGTGTCAGAGAGAGATTTTAGGGTCTCAATGCGGTGGTTTTCATTAGGCTGCAATCCTGCAGTTACCACCTTCCATCTAGCTGTGGATTTCGAGCAGAAGTTGAACAAAGTCTGAATGAAGTTAAAAAAATCGGCGGTCTCTGTGCAGCAGTTCACGCTATTAACTCCAGCCAGATTAAGCGTGTGCGCGGCGCACGGCACCCATTCTACTAGTGGATTAATGTCTTTGATGTGAGCTTGCAGCCCGTTGTACACTCCTGCCATGTTTGCGGCATTATCATAGCACTGTCCACGGCAGTTACTAATATCTATGTCCATCTCATGTAAAACTGTGAGCACTGCATCACAGAGTGCCTTCCCTGTGTGGCTAGATATAGGGAGAAATTTTAAGAATCGCTCTTCTACGAGGCCCTCGGGTGAAACATACCTTATAATAAATGTAAGCTGATCAATGTGCGTCATGTCGGGAGTTGAATCGATGCAAATGGAAAAGTACTTTGTCACTTTCACTTCAGCAATGATTTCAGAAATTGCTCATTAGCTCGATAAATTCGTCACATGTTTTTGATGAGAGATATGAGGGGGTTCCTACCCCAGCGTTGCCATATAACTGTATGTGTGATTTCAAGAATGGGTCGAATTCACTGATCAGTTCCAGGATTCCCATGTAATTCCCATTGTCAGCTCGACCAAATATTTCACTGGAGCCTCGGAAAGCCAATCCCCGCTCTGACAGAAATTTTACAACTGCAACCACTCTTTGCAAAACTTCACTCCAATAATTGCATTGCGACTCGAACTGCTTTTTAAGTTGACAATCTATAACTCCGTCAGCTGCTGCTCTGTTGATGTAATTAAACATAGCCTTTCTATGACTGTCACTATTCTCGTGCTCGGCAATGCGTCTGGTAGCATGTTTCCAGTCATTATAACCAGACTCAAAAAGGGATTGACCGTCACCCTCGCCAAAAAGGCGGCAAGCAAAACAAAACACACAACCGGTGGATGGTGAGTAGAGCAACCATTCTCTGGGCAAGTACTCACCATTCAAATGCTTGCGTTTGAAATGAGTTTTAGAAAACAGTCTCTTCTGATGTTTGTAGTGGCATTCAGCATCCTTATTTTGAACGGACTCCGGACCTTTTCGCGCCCAATAAGCACGCACGCTTTCATCAATTTTACCCCAGCGAGCAGGATCAGTGGATAAAGAATCTGTAGATGGACATTGTTCGGTCGCTGTTTCTGACTGAAGAGATGATGATTCATTGATGGGCTCCCCTGCTCGTGAATTCAAATCGTCTCCAACCGTTTCTTCCAACGGGTTTGGGTTGTTGTCCCCTGGATTCTCCGCTTGCACATCAAGCTGTGGTGTCATGGGTGTAAAAAATCCAGTAATCCTTTTCATTTTACTGATAACTTCCTTTTTGCGTTGCTGTCTTTCATTCTTTAATTTTCTTTTAAGCGCGCCACTCTGATACCGTTTGTCCGCCATTACATCACTGTCTAATGCAGACAGGTTTTTTCAACGGCAGTAAACGAGGCACTGCGTAACTGCCAATAACCAATCAGCAAACCTCAAGATGACTGACATTTAATTTAGCTAATTAAATTAAAATTTTCATTGCAGGGCAGGACCAGGTAACAATGCTAGTCCAATCAACAAACTTTAAATGAAAAATTAAATGACTGACATATTATTGAAAAAATCTAACGTAAATGGGCGGGGCCCCCTATTGGGCGGGGCCCATGGGCTTGAGCCCAGTCAAGCCCAATGGTAAGTCCGGCCTTGCTTATGACATAACCGAGAGAATACTTGCCGAGACAGGTATTTTGACATAATTTTGTGTGTATGTTTCCTTTCAAGCGCAAGTAAACGCGAAAGCGGAATTAATTCGGTGTTCGAGCGCTGTCTGACTCTCATCATGCGCGCGTTTCGGGGGGCTGTGCGCACAGATTACAGTTCGCGAGTCCCGATTTTCGCCTCTTCTTCCGCTTTTAAAGTCGTTTGAATGTGTTAATTGGCGAGACAAAACACCTCCAAATTACAAACTTTCACTCTATGATGGTTAAATATAGCAGTTAATCCGCGAATCACATGCGTGCCGAACCGTTGGACCTTATCCGTATGGATCACGGATTAACTGCGATCCGTTGCACACCTAATAATTAAAGAACACACATATTATCATGATTGCTATCTTACCAGAGATGGAGAAAAATCCTACTCCAGTAAGTAAACGTATCCCTGTGAACCGGTACTCAAAAGCGCTTCCCTCCATGTTTTCTGCTACGCATAGTTTATTTTTACCGCGCATGCGTACCTGCGTACCTCTAATGTGCACCCCTGCATATATTACATTTCCGTATGGGGATCCTTCACAGCAGTGCATTATTTGTTACAACTAAGTTTTTCTATAAAGTATGCTTTTCCATTCTTTGTCTCTATTTTGAAACATGTAACTTAATAAATAACTTTGTCTGCTTTAAAAGCTTTGAGAATCTTTACTTTTACCACTGATAATGTTGAAAGCTAAAGTGATTGTAACTTTCATTATCCTAGTGTTCAGATTAAATCCTATATTTTCCTGTCAATTCACCTTTATTTATATAGCACTTTTTACAATAGATTGTTTCAAAGCAATGTGATAACAGGAAATTAATGCAACAAAGATTGTGATCTGGATATGGCCCAGGTTCTGGACTTTTTTATTTGTTTTGCTTCATCATAGGTGCTGCCAGGGTGTGTAAACCACAATAAAGTATATAGTAGTAAATCAATAACCAAAGTGTATTTTTTGACACATATAGAAGCAAAAATGGTTTATTTAGATTTTATTTTGATGGTCCCTTTAACATATTCTGTTGAGTATAAGTAATATTGCACCTGCATGTCTAATAACTCTCATTAGAGTGTCAGTAAAGTATTAGCAAACTGGCAGGATTATGTTAGAATAAACTGAGATGTAGTTGCAAAGTTACTTATAGTCAACAGAATGTTCAAAAGGGACCATAAAAAATAGTGTTACTGCAAAAATGACATTCAGGCTGTTAAAAAGACCTGCAGTAAAAGCTTCAGATCAAACCCTGAACACACACTGATTCATGTCAAACAAAGAATGACTGTGTAAATAAATAAATAGTTAACAAATGGCTGTCCTTTCAAATAGTGCAAAAACAGTTTCAAATTTAAGGGTATGGAAGGCGATTTTGGACACAGCCCAGCTCTCCCTCTCAAAACGATTCATTGTCTCTTCCTGTCACATGCTATGGCGTGAGGGCGGAGCTATCTGGAACTGCCAGCAGATCCAGTGACGTAAGGGGTAAATGCCGTCGCTGGGGTAAACTTATGCTTCACTTTATAGAGATCAATGAATTAACCACCGCTGATGCCAGTCAACATTGAAATGAACCTGGTGGAGGACACAGTCAGGCTGCGTGTCCACGGGAGCAGAGCAAGAGACCAGAGCATTTTTAGATTCATTCATATGGAAGGCGAGCGTGAGGCTCAACCTCCATAGGAATGAACCGAAAACGCTCACTCCGCACCAACGGACAAACACTGTCAGTCAGTCAGTCTCTCTTGCAAGCTCTCTCACCGTATAGTGGCATTGACCGTCCTCGTCATCCTCAATAAATAAAGTTCTTACAGTAACGTTAGGGTGCTCACAGGAAGTCCGGTGGAGAGAAATCCCCAAATGGGCATTCAGATCTGCCTCCATTTTGTTAGCAACGCCCAACTTCCAACGATCCAATCAATTCCCAAATTACGAAATCAAGTCCCACTCTCTCATTTCAGGTGGCGTTTCACTCGGATAGATGTCACAGTAGAGAAGAAAAGACAATTGCAACTTCCGCTTCATGCCGACTCTAAGATAAACAGCATTTTGAAAGATTATATAAACCCACATAAACTGATAATGGACTGAGGATAAAAATTCCAGTGAACTGATGTTCAGCTTTCCAAAAGCAATATTCCAACACACAGGAATACATACAAGGTGTGAAACTGCAGAGAATGTATAAAATCTATAGTATTTGTTTGTGTGTTCCAGATATTCCTTTTGATGTGGAGACCAAATGTCCAATGGATAGTAAAAATGGATAAGAAAATATCGGTCCCCATGAGGAAAACGGCTTATAAATCATAAAGTGTCACTTGTGTGTTTTCTTCTTCTTAAAGGTGCCCTAGAACCCTTTTTTACAAGATGTAATAGAAGTCTAAGGTGTCCCCTGAATGTGTCTGTGAAGTTTCAGCTCAAAATACCCCATAGATTTTTTATTATTACATTTTTTAACTACCTATTTTGGGGTATAATTAAAAATGTGCAGATTCAGTGCGTGTCCCCTTTAAATGTTCGCGCTCCCCGCCCCCAAGCTTGCAACTCTATAATACATTGCATAAACATTCTCAACTCAGCTCCAGCAGTAGCTCACCTGCAAGTTTTTGGGTTATCAACGTAATTTCTGGCTGCTGTACTACATTAGTTGCAACTATTTGGGGGGAGTACTCTGGGCTCTGGCCAAATACAGAGCTCTATTTACTATCTGATTATTTGTAAGTGTGAACTCTTTATTAACAAAGTTTGGGAGAAATGCATTCAAATGATCTGACTAATCGTCACATCATTTCAACCAGCAATCAGCAATCAACATACCTATACATGTATTCTGGGTTCAGGCCAAATACCAAGCTCAGAGCCCTCTCCTCGGACAGCATGCCAAATACGCATACGATTTACTGTATCTGATTATTTGTAAGTGTGAACTTGTGAAATGTTGTTTTTGGGAAAAAACAGACAATGAGTTCTCAGTGCCAAAGATGAAAGAAACCATCCAAGACTTTCATCAGTGACAGGTGCAAAAGAGCACATCTGTCATGTTATGGGGGTGCATCAGTGCAAACGGCATGAGTCACTTGTATATGTGTGAAGGTACCATACTGCCATCAAGATGACATCCTTCCTGGGAAGCAAGACAATGCCAGGCCTCATTCTGCACGTGCTACAACAGTGAGTTGCAGCCATAAAAATCAAAATTGGTTTATATTTACAAAATAAAATAAAATTTGGCCAGTGAAAACATTGAAAATCTTTTTATTTGTATTTTTTCTCAGTAAAATAAAGGTTAAAGAGAATGAACAAATGATTCTTAATTTTATTGCATTTTATAAAATATCCCAATTGGGGTTGTAGCAAGCAGTTCAAAGCAATATTATAACAAAATTATGATTTTAAAAAAACATTACAAAAATAAAACAATACAACCAGGTTATTTAGCAAATATTTTAACATTGTATAATTGTATTTAATATTTTCATATTCACAAGCTGTTTATACTGTATACAGAAATTACAACTTTTTTAAAAACTTTTTTTAACTTTTAATAAAACAAATGTTTTATATTTGTACTTGAAAATGACTCTTACTATCCTTAATTGGGTTTGTAATCTTGTAATTTAGGCTTATTTTATGTAGAAAGTATGTGTATTCTGCAGATATGCAAGTATGCATATGTTGCAAGTGTAATTGTTTAGTTTTTTCTTATATAGTTCAGATGTGTGGAAATTAGCTACCGCGTTGTGACTGCAGAGCTTTTGGGGATGTTTAAAATTGTGCAAAACAATCCTGCACCTTGTTGATGCCCTGTTATAAAGCACATACAAAAAGTATTACTTTAATTTAACATGAATAGATGTTTCTACCTTGAAAGCCATGACAATGTTTCTTTTGATATTTGACAATGGAGCTCTGCTTTCATCCAGGTTAAGTTCGTTGTGAGTAATGCCTAGTTCACACTACAGGACTTTAAACGTTGGGCAGATCACTGTGCTGTTCAGACTAGACTTTCTGTAGAGTATTTAAGTTGTTGTGGTGTTCACACTAGATGACGCTACGTAAATTATCCGCAACAATGGGTTACACAACAACTCTGATCTGTTGACTGATCTCATTCTCATTGAGTCCTCCATCTACCTGCTGCTGAACAACAAACACAAAGGTTTCCAACAGCAGCAGTAGACATGCTAAAGCCTTCATTCTGAAACACTTTATACAGTTACATATAGACAGCTCAGACTTTTATACAGTAATCTATTGCAAACTTCAAACACACAGTCCTTATTAATACAGGTTCATATGTTAATGATTCTTCATGATTTTAATCTTAAATTATATGCCGAAGGTTCGGAATTACATTCTGCAAAGCTCTTGTTATCTTAAAGGAAACAGTAGGAAACCACTGAAAGTGTTGTGGTTCTCCTTGCTATTTTCAAATATTCTCCTGCCAGACCAAAGTCTCACATATACAACATCTCCAACTTCCAGGATCAACACAAATCCATTTGAGGCGGCTAATGCACCCTGAGCCTGACTATCATGTGCTAAGACCATGTGCTCTTCATTCTTAAAAATGGCTGCAGTTGCTGGAGTTCCACCATGACCATATACAGAGATTCTGAACATATACGCTCCTTTCAGTGGGGCTGTGAAAATACCTGAATCAAATAACAAGAGATACAGAATCAGCTGTTTCCTGTATGATTGCTCAATTACCAAACACACTGTGTAATAGTTTAGAAAGATGGCAGAACATTTAATTCTCTTATACACATTACACAACTGCAGTGAGGTCTGAATGGAGCAGAAGGGTTTATGACTCCATTTCATTGATAATTACCTGTAACTGGGTTGTAGGCGTTCCCAATGTTTGTGAAGACATTCTTGTAGGTTAGTGTGATGTCAGTGGTAAAAGGACCAACATATCCACTGCCAGATTGCATCAGTGCAGCTGAAAAGGCTATTTCTCTGTCTGTTGTTTAAAGACATAAGCAAAATTGTGGTTTGTTGTTCTTATGCTTAGTATGTACACACTGATTTTAACATAATTCAGGCACACTTTCACCTCTATTTTCCTTTCTCAACTCCTCCACTTGACTCTGAGTAAGATTTGAAATATCTGTGAAGGAATAAAGATTCTGTTAAATGATAATATTACTGAATTATGCTGAAAATGTATAGATGGAATTTATCATTCAAGCACACTTTCACCTCTATTTTCCTTTCTCAACTCCTCCACTTGACTCAGAATAAGATTGGAAATTCCTGTAAAGGAATACAGATTCTGTTGACATGACATTCATACTACTAATTGTAATAGATAAAAACAATTTACACAGTATACACTCAACTTTACACTAACATTTACATTTGTTTTACTTTGAGGATCATTGATAAGAGTGAATGTTTTGGTGAGGTACCATAATTTTTCTTGTTCATCTCATCCCTGAGTTGCATCTCTAAAGCTCTGATGTTTGCTTTCTGCTCTGTAACGGTGGCGGTCAGTTCTCTGATGTTTTCTTTCTGCTCTGTAACGGTGGCGGTCAGTTCTCTGATGTTTTCTTTCTGCTCTGTAACGGTGTTGGTCAGTTCTCTGTTCTTTTCTTTCTGCTCTGTAACGGTGGCGGTCAGTTCTCTCAGTGCTGCATGGATGTCAGGGATGCCCAGATCACAGTATTGTTGGCTGTCAGTTGAAGCTTCAGCTCTCAAAGTGTCTGTTTGAGGTGGATTCTGTCTTCCGTCCTCAGAGCTGATCTGTTGACTGATCTCATTCTCATTGAATCCTCCATCTACCTTCTGCTGAGCGACAAACACAAAGGTTTCCAACAGCAGCAGTATACATACTAAAGCCTTCATTCTTCACTGATGTTTGTTTCCAGCTCTTGCTCTGTCATCCTCACATCCTCTCGTGTTCCTTTTATAGTGTCCTGATTTACTGTTTTGTACATCACCTATATTGTTTCAGATAAAGAGAAGTAATTAAAGTTGATTATGAATCATAAAGGGATGTTGCAGGCTCAGTAGAAGTTCATCTCTTTTTCTGATTCCTCTCTCAGCAGTCGGTAAGCTTATAGCACGTGAAGGGAAAAATCACAGAAACCACGTGAATGGATTGTCTTATCTGCACGCTAGCTCCTGGGTTGATTCCAGGATTTTTTCTTTCAGTCAGGTAGGCTGTGAAAAAACCCTCTGTGATCATGTCTCAAGCTCATCATGGTGTATATCATACATACAGAAAAAACAGCAATACTGTGAAATATTATTACAATTTAAAATAATGGTATTCTATTATATACTTTAAAATATAATATATTTCTGTGATGCAAAGTGTCTGAACATTCATGTTACCTCTATGGCATTTCATATAGGCTTTTAGCTTAAAAGCATGCACATTTGGAGAAATATTGATGGATTCTCATTAGGGCTGTGCGATTAATCGAAATCGTAATAAAATCGCGATTTGAGCATGCGCGATTTCTAAATCGCTTCATAGCACGATTCTTTCCGCGCTCCCGGCCCCAACCTCCGAACCAATCAGAATGCAGCGCGCCTAAATTGAGCGCGAGAACAGAACAGACCGGGCATAATGACAGATATTCAACAGAAACAGGGAAGATGAGTTCAGGACAGGATAAGGACTTGGTGCCCAAAAAAAAATCAACATCTGTGGTGTGGGATTACTTTGGATACAGGAGAGATGACTTATCACAGAGCCAGGTAATTTGCAAGACCTGTCAATCTGTCATTGCGGCAAAACAGGGTAACACAACAAATCTATTTCAACACCTGAGGCAGCGCCACAAAGAGTTTTATAACCAGTGCATGGCAAAAAAATCCCTGGACACGAACCAAAGTACATCCCAAACTCATTCGGAACAAAAAACGATAATGCAGGCATTTGCGAGCTGCACACCATACGACAGAAGTTCAAAAAGGCATAAAGAAATAACCGACGCTGTCACGTATCATTTATGCAAAGATATGGTGCCCGCAAATATCGTCAGTAAAGACGGCTTCCAAAAAATGATACAGACCCTTGATAAGAGATATCAGCTGCCATCGCGAAGTTATTTTTCAAGAGTTGCCATCCCTGAGATGTATTCCAAATGCAAGGCCAGTGTTGAATCGGAGTTAAAACAAGTGAAATACTACGCAACTACTTCAGATATGTGGTCAAGCAGAACATCGGAGCCTTACTTAAGTTTAACGGTGCACTTTATTAATGCCGATTTCGAAATGAAAAGCCGATGCTTGCAAACGTCATATTTCCCTGAAGACCACACTGGAGAGAATCTGTCTCAGGGTTTGAGAGATGCTCTGGCTTCCTGGGGACTTTGTGAGGAGCAGCAAGTGTCAATCACCACTGACAACGGATCGAACATTGTGAAGGCTGTCACTCTAAACAAATGGACAAGATTACAATGCTTTGGACATAGACTGCATCTTGCAATCGGTAAGTTTCATTACATATACAGGTTCCTTTAAAATATGAAAATTTAGTGTATTAATGGAAAATCAGTAGTCATCTGATCATTTATCCTGCTTGTTTTCGTTTGTGAAAAATTTAATTCACATAAAATGTATATTTTTAGAAATCTTTAGTCATTGTAATAGCTTGTAAAATTGTAATTAAGTTATTGAAATAGGATCCATGTTCAGACTACTACAGTATGTGGTACTATTGTATTCTACACAGCCCTAAATAATTGCAGTGTTTCCCATATATTGTTTTATTTGTGGCGCCCGCCACAATATCAAAACTGACCGCCACAAATAGATTTTGGTAAAGGCTTTGACTTCATTGAATAAACATGAGCACTACACGTTTCAAAATCAAACCTGGCGCGGGTGTTTTTATATCACTATATTTCTAAAGGAAACCGACTGCGTTCAGAAAATGTGGGATGTCCGCGTTTGAGAGCTTTGCACTGCTTTGTTTACAGCGTTACCAGGGAAAATCGATCTCTACCACCCCAACAGCGCCTCACGCTGGTAGAGAATTAACTTGCTAATATATGCCGCAACAAATAGAGTGCAGGTCTGTGGGAAACACTGAATTGCAATCATCATTAGTAATGTAATCAGTATTGTAATCATTATTAGTAATAAATAGAACAAAAAGTTAGTTTTAACAGCAATTTCAAATGTATTTGGTTTTTGTATATTCAAATGTAATCCTTTTTGTGTATAACTTCACAGTTTTCTCTTATTTAAAGGTTTGGTACAGTATAAGATGTTTTTCATTTAAATGATAATGCTTTTTATTTAAATGCACTTTGTCTTATTTATTTCTTTTAGAAAATGCAGTTAAGGATGACTCTCGCATTTCCAGAGCCACAGGTTTGTGCAAAAAGTTGGTTGGGCATTTTTCTCATAGTTGAAAGAAGAAGGTGGCATTAACTGAAGCCCAGGAAGAACTTCAGCTTCCAAAGCATGCACTCATAACAGCGTGTCCAACAAGGTGGGGCTCAAGGCAACGAATGATAGAACGAGTTTTGGAACAACAGAAGGCTCTGTCTCATATCCTTTTAGCTGATCGCAAAACAAGACACCTGGTTCCACAATGGCAGGACACAGATGTCCTTGAATCTGTGAGCAAGGCTCTGAGACCCCTGCAGGAGTTTACAGATGCCCTCTCTGGCGAGGACTATGTCAGCGTGTCATATCTGTAGCCAGTTCTTCATCTGTTCAGCACAAAGATACTGGCTGTGAATGATGAGGATTCTGACCTGACCAACACAATAAAATCCAAAATTCTTGAGTACCTTAATAAAAATTATGATGATGAAGATACACAAGAACTGCTGGATATGGCGTCATTCCTAGATCCAAGATTCAAGACAAATTACATTGCTGTAGACAAACTTCCAAACATCAGGGCCATGGTGATGTCTGATATGAAAGAAGTATCACAGAAGGTGAGTTGGTGTATGGGTAAATTGACTGGTAATGTCACAGGTCAATATGTATAATTATGGTTTAATATTTTTCTGTTATGTTTGTTCGCATAGGATGCAGTGAATTCTGAGAGCACCACAGGGAGACAGAATGTAGACACAGACCTACCTTCATCAGCAAAAAAAACAAAGAAGTCTCTGGGAAGCTTTTTTAAGACTGTCTCAGCCATGCCAGCATCTCTGCAGCTTGAAGAAGCCATTGCCTCTGAGATGAACAGCTACCTGCTTACTCCCTCTATCGACAGTGAGGAAGATCCTCTTCAGTGGTGGAAACTACATCAAATTAACTTCCCAAGATTGAGCAAGCTTGCTCAAAAATATCTGTGCATTCCAGCTACAAGCTCACCATCTGAGAGGGTGTTTAGCACTGGAGGGAATGTGGTGACATGCCAACGTTCATGCTTGAAACCAGAAATGGTGGACATGCTTGTTTTCTTAGCAGAAAACCTTTAAACATTTAAAGCAGCTAGATTCTGCTACTGTTCTAATTTGTAGTTATTTTGGAGACTTTAGTCTGGGTTGTTTTTTTGTTTTTGTTTTGATTACCCACGTTAATATATATATATATATATATATATATATATAGATATATATATATAGATAGATATATATTTAATTATTTATTTAGGCCATTTGTCTGTTCTAGAGACGTGTTAACTTTCCGATAAAGCTCTAATTGGTTTCCTTTGGAAATATGTTTCAAATTCACACAGAATGCATTTATAACTGTAAAGCATGTCTGTTTGTGTCAAAATCGTGAATAAAATCGAAATCGAAAAAAAAAAAAATCAAGAAATCGTGATAGGTTTTTTTTGTCCAATGAGCTGAATCACGGACTTCTGACATGTCTCTTTTCATACAAATTACATAAACAGAGAATTTTTGTTTTCGATTTGACTTACACGATTTAAAACCTGACATTTTAACGTTTTTTTAGACATAAGTCTCATTTTTTTGTCATTAGTATTCACTAAGTTACACTAAGTATTCATTTTCTGAGAACTATTAGATTGGACTTCATTCAGAGGGAGACGAGAGATCACGCATCATGTTAGTTTTCTTTATTTTACAAAAAGCATAACATTTTGTTTTTACTCTGAGTGTACACAAATACAATAAGATATTCCACAGATTAAAATGGTGTATAACTCTTAATTGTATGTGCAACATTGACGGAGTATTTTGAGTCTCTTTCACACTGGTAAGAAAAAAACTGAGGTGGTATCGCCGGCGATACCTCAGACTCCTGAGTGTTTAAGGATTTATACTCTAATTTGATACACTACTCCACATTTTTTATTGCCGCGGGTTCTGTCACGGTTCATTTAATTTCTGCTGTTGACCGCTAAGTGGTGCTATAACCATAGATTCACATGTTATGGAGTGGACATATCACAGCTTGTTTTCGCAAGTAGCAGTCAACTGCGCCATGTGGAGATAAAATAAATACTATCCATAACATTTTTAAAAATCACAAACAGAATTAAGATGCATTGCTTGATCAGATTTACTTACATTGATGTTTTACTATTACCAGCTTTTCCCACGCAAAGTATAGACCTACTCATTGTTCTTTGTCACACTCTGTATGAACAACATTTTCAACCCAATAATTAGCCTAAATTCCACAGGGATCCTGGGATCCTTCCAATCGTGTTTAAAAAACTTTCAGGTTAACGAACGCTATAAACATTATTTTTATTTATTTATTTTAGAGAACTGTTTTACACACACATCTCAGTAAACATGTTTGTTCAGGATTTGAATCTATGTCATTGATGTTTCTGTTCAACGCTCTACCACTCGACAATGAATGAACTTTCCACGAAATGCCCAGAAAAGAAGATCTCTTTTCCAGCAGGAACCATCGTGTCTGCGAGAACGCTCTTCATTTTGTGACGTGATGTGTAGCTAAGGATGTTGTTCCATACTCTGAATTTGTGCTCTGCATTTATCCCATCCAAGTACACACACAGTGATCAGAGAACAAACACACATACACACCGTGAACACAGACCCGGAGCAGTGGGCAAACCCGCAACCTTTGGGTTACAAGTCCGACTCTCTAACAATTAGGCCACTACTGGACCAAAGTATGTTCATATTATTAACTTTTCATTTACTGATGCTGTGTCGTCTTAATTCTACATTCCAGACAGAGTGAATACAAACACTGCTCTCTCTGTTCAAACCTGTAATAATTAATAAGTTTAACTGTCCCAGGACTTTATGTAGGCCCGTGTTGAAAATGTTTGGGCCAGTTTCAGAGCCCCGTGCTGAAATGTGGGGGGAAAATAAACTTGCATGTTTTAATAATCATTCGAAACATGAGGGTGTTTGATTGGGATATTTCGTCCCTGTGTTTTAATTCCTCTGTAGTTGAATTGTACCTTTCTTTTAGACTTTTTTTTTTGTTTCTTCATTTTACACAAAAAAATTTAATAAAAAGTGATCAACAGGTTCTCAATTCATTTACCAAGGAAAATTTTAATAAAAAGTGATCAACAATTTCTTAATTCATTTACAAAGAAATGGTTTAATAATAAATATGATCAACAATTTCTTAATTAATGAACACTTTTTCTGCATGTTATGCAAAGAGCTCTGTGTTGTACAGGAATAAATGTTTCAATGTCTGACCTGTCGAAATACATCAGTGAATTATCAAATGTAGTTTCAAGCATTTGTCTCCATCACTGTAATATTTCACTGTAACAGTAGTCAAATAGCTGGAACATTAAACACTTACGTGATAATTAACCAAGATTAAATATTATTATTATTATTATTACTATCAGTAATTTTATTTATTTATTTAAAAGTACAAATGTCACAGCAGCCTTATGCATTGTTGCAAACCGTCCCTTTGTGCCACCTGGTGGTGATTTTGCGACAAGTGTCACATTTAACGCTGCGGCTTCGCGGCAACATTACACATTGCAGTAATAGGCATTGTGGTTGACTACGTACTGTAGGAAGAACACACATGTCTACTTTTTACTGACCTGATGCAGACACATCAGGGTGAGGTTTACGTAAGGCAGAGCACAGAAGCCAAGAGGCGAAACTTTTTTGCAAATGCTTTTTTGATAACACCCACTAGGTGGCGCTTCCGTAACACGGACTCCATTTTGTGGTGAAAATGCCAACTGGACAATTGAATCCATCACCTCTTGCGCACCCAAAATTGGAGGATCTCGCACCCAAATCAGAAGCGCAATAGAAAATCTCAAATAAAGTCATTAGTAAATATTATGACACCGACAGTAAGTGTTGTATTGTCATTTACATGTTTTATATTATCAGTTGTGGAATCCAACCATTAAGTACACATTTGAGGTAACATAGTTAGCCTACTTTGACTATTTCCATTTTATATACCTTTACGCATTTACTATTAATAGTAAATTAATAATTAATAAAGTTAAGATAATGTTTTTTAGGGTGATCCAGGGGATTAAAACGTGCAATATATATTTCAGACCTAGTGGAGTAAGGTCTGAAAGATAGGCTATACTGTACGTTTTAATCCCCTGGATCACCCTAAAAAACATGATGATCTTATAGAACATGATGCATTGTTGTGTCTGTTATCCCATAATTGCCACTTTTGGACACAGTGGCTGTATTTTTATTGTTTACATAGTATTGCTTTAATGGACATCAATATAAGACTGTTTACTGTTGACAAATGTTTTCCTTATCGAAATTTAAAGTGAAATAATAATAATCATGTAACTTCACAAACATGTCATTGAATTCTGAGTATGAGACACATTTAAATCATCTGACTTCCCCATCCCACACATTTTACCTTATGTTGAATCTGCTGAGATGTTTTCGATCGATAACAAGGGCCAGATTTGAAATAATATCAGAAGCTGTTAAACTACTTTGTACCCTAAAGAGGTTTTTAGACTTGTAATCTCCAATCAACATACTTTTGTAGCTTACTCTATCAGTACTGTGAAGACCGTGTGCTGTGATTACAAGCTCATCATCTTCTTCAGTGGTTACAGGCACATACGCTTCCATGTATTTACTACAAATAAGAGATCATTATGCACAAATGTAAAAGTTTACAAATTCCATGACTCAAGCACATATAAAAAAATAATAAACAAAACGAACCTGTAACACCAGTTCTGCATCACAGATGACCTGGACGGTCATCCTCAGAGTCTGAGAGCATTATTTTAAAACATAAGGCTTCATCAACACATATAACTGTATCTACAAGGCATATATTGTACATATATTATATTAGGTATATATATTATACAAGGCATCACACAACAGATACTATCATTGGATTGTGGATATCAATTTCTATTTTTTTTTTTTTGTGTAGTGCCTTATTAAAAGCGCAGCATAACTATAAGATCCAAAAAACCTGCACAGGTCATTTATTCAGACTAATGGGTTCAAACCGTCTTTACTACTAACCTCTTGTACACTTCCTTGTCCATTAACTTTTGCTACACTTCCTTGAGACGGCTCCAGAGTACAATCACTAAACAGCACACAAACAACAAGGATTAAGATAGAAACCATGAACAGATGTAATCAGATGTTTTACAGCCCTTTAGATTTAGATTAGACACACAATATCCCATTTCTTCTGCTTTTATATCGAACATGAACCATGACAAGATTAAAAACTTCTTGCATTTTATTGTTCATGCTGTCTTGTGGTAAGCTTGTATGCTGAGGTCTTATTGGCTGAAAGAATTACAATATTATATTTTATATATTATATTTGTTATATTGTTTTCATAATTGTGATTTCATAATACCCGTTCCACCCCTTTAGAAACGCTCTTGTCTGGCACAGGTTGAAATCTCACATTTTAATAGTATTTATTGGACCTGACTTAATAAAACAGGCTGTGTTACTTTAAGGAATGATTACCTCAAAATGTACGTCCGTATGCAAGTTTGAGTGACTTTACTTAAATTAAATACATTATATATGTAAACATGTGACAATAGCTAATTTTTAAGCTTTGTGGCTATACTATTGAAACTGTTTAAATATTTACTGCTGGTCCCATTTATTTCCATTGTAAGTGCCTTACATTTTTTTTTAAACTAAAGAACAAGTTTTTTTCTCTGGTGATTGATGTCATGCCACAAATGTTGAGGTAAACTTGTTGAATCCACAAAATGTTCCTTTCAGTGTTATTTTTCCCCCACTTGCATCAACAGATCCTGTGTCAACAGATGTAAATATGAATAAATGCACAAAACTTGTCAATTTAAATGACGTGTATAAAAACACTAAAAGTAATTATTAACCTGATTTATTACTTGTCATGTAAAAGAATGCCCTAGATTATGGGAACTCATGCACTAATGATAATGTTGACATTGACTTGTTTTATGGTACCCTAATATGAGCTAATATGAGTTTTTATCTTTGTTAATTATTAATCACTTATAGGTTCTGTCAGAGAGTTCAATTATTTGTACATTTACACTTTTGGCAGATGCTTTAATCCAAAACAAATTATATTACAATTTAATTTCAATTTATTTGTAAATCACCTTTATAACGCACTTTGTTGCTCAGCTTTACAGAACACAGAGAAGAAAATATAAAGAGAAGAAAATATAAAGAAAAGAAAATAGTCTTTTAAAACACAAGTAGCCAAAAGAAAAAGTGCCAAGGACATTTCTTAAAGGGTTAGTTCACCCAAAAATGACATTTCTGTCATTAATTACTCACCTTCATGTCGTTCTACACCCGTAAGACCTTTGTTCAGAACACAAATTTTTGATAAAATCCAAGAGGTTTTTTATCTCCCATAGAAAGTATCTAAATTATCACATTTAAGGTCCAGAGAAGTAGTAAAGACAACGTTCGACATGACTGCAGTGGTTCAACCTTAATGTTATGAAGCGATGAGAATACTTTTTGTGCGCCAAAACAAAAATAACATCTTTAATTCAATTTTATTTCCTCTTCCCTGTCAGTCTTCAACACAGTTAATTGCTTCCGTGTTCACGTCCGAACGCCGGCCTTGACCTAACCCTTCACATGAACACCATGACGCATG
This sequence comes from Chanodichthys erythropterus, assembly GCF_024489055.1. Classification (NCBI taxonomy): domain Eukaryota; kingdom Metazoa; phylum Chordata; class Actinopteri; order Cypriniformes; family Xenocyprididae; genus Chanodichthys; species Chanodichthys erythropterus. The sequence goes on from NC_090228.1 coordinate 46,409,757, forward strand.
TAATGAGCCATGTTCTGATGTAAACGTGAAAGTGCTGAACTGTGTTCAATGCGCCAACTGCGTTACAGACTGACAAGGAAGAGGAAAAATGGTTGAATAAAGCCGTTATTTCTCGTCGCTTCTTAACATTAAGGTTCAACCACTGTAGTCTCACTGACTATTTCTTTACTACTCCGTTTCTTTACTTACTGTCTTTACTTCTCTGGACCTTGGACTTGGGAAGAGGCTAAGTGAGACTCGCATTTCGCATTTGGTGTGTGCATCTGTATAATGTGTCCATGCAGTAAATGTATGCGTGCATATGTAGTATATGTATGCGTGTATGAAAAATATTTCTCCTGAATGAAAACTGCAACCAAGTGTCACAAAAAGTCTTGTATATGTAATATAGCTGAATTTAAGTTTGAAGTGTTAAGATTCTTTTGATCATCATTTTTCTTTTTTTCTAAATAAAAATCAGAAAATTATTTTTTTTTTATTTTTGTCTATTTAAATTATATTTACAAACTCACCATACATATTAATGGTCAGTAACTGTAATTTGTTTAAAAGAATTTTGTAATTTAAAAAAAAAACGTGAAAACGGGCTATTTTATCTTTAGGTTCTAAAGGGTTAAAAATGCCCATCAGGGGGTGCCAATGGATAAACAAAAAGGCTACCTTGGTTACAGCTCAAATTTAGTGGAACATCACCAAAAAAAGAACTGTCCTCCTACCTTATTTCCTTTCTGAGTTTAAAATTTCCCTTGAGCAAACTTTTATTTTTTGGCTTTGTTAGTAGTTTCTCAGCAAGAGAATGTCCAAATTTAATCAATTTTACCTTGTGACTCTTTGCTAGAGATTTAGAGTAATGAATCATAATTTTTGTGAATGTCTCTCAGAAAACAAAAAAAAAAATAAAAATGCCTACTTTTTTTCCAAATGCTGTAACTTTTGATTTCTTCATGCAATCACCACAAAATGTGATCCAGATACAGCTCACATATAGAGGAACATCACCAAAAAAGAATGATCTTGCTACCATATTTCCTTGAAAGATTCCTTTCAAATGATACCAACTTTTTGACTCTCCTTGCTACAGTTTTGGAGTTACGAGTCTTTACTCTTTTTTGAGTGTCACTGAAAATACCTCAAAGGGTGTGAAATATTGATCGCCAGAAATGCTGTAATTTGGGGCATGTCCAGAACATTAAATGAATGATCCCTCATCACATTTACATCTATTGCATATGGGGCTAGTACCAGGAAACATTTGAGCTAGTTTAACTTTGGATATATGAGCCCTGTGTATTGTTTTGAACTGTATAAGTGAATGCTGAGCACACATTGACGATGAGTGGACCTGTTTGAGAATACAGTTCCATGTGTCTTCAGAAAGTGGTCTGTCAAGGTCTTCCTCCCAAGCTATTTGCAAGACTCTAAAGAAACCTGCCTTAGTAAGTTAACATTTTATCCCCTTGTCAGACCAACTCTTAAATGACCTGTCCTGCATTGAAGGTGAAAAAAAAAATATTATGGGCAACTGGGCTAAGAAGAGAAGTATCCTGAAAACCAAATGATTAAAATGTTAAATCATAATCTACCACCCCTTTAAGACCAATCCAGCACAGAAAGCATTTAAAAATGAAGTTAAAATTCATTCTATGACTTTCTAAAATACGGGATTTTTTTTTCAACTAAATGTTACATTGTAAATGTCCCATAATTAGGTTTAATCTTACTGTAAAAACAATTAGAGATATGGCAAATTAATCTTTCACAATTTAAGACAATATGCTGTCACTGTTCCTCAGTTCAACTATGTTTTTTAGATGAAACAACAGCTCAGTCACTGGGCAGTTGTGGATCAGATGTTACATCATGATCCTAACCCTACCAGAGCTTTGTGTCACAGAGTCATTCAGTGTATTGTGAAGGAATATCCCAAATGATTTGCTAATGTTGGAAAAAAATGGTGACATGGTGGGAGAAGGGTGTTTCTCCATTCTACAACAAACTAAAAAACAACTAGAATATACAAACAGGAAAAAAATACTTTTGCACAATGACACAGAGAGACCAAATTTGAAGACTTGAATTATGTGTTTGTATTTCTGATGTGTCCTAAGTTCTGCTTTACTCTGCCATAAACGTGGGAACCATTTTCATTTTCATGTAATGTTGTTGTTGTTTTTTCATTTGTAATTCATTGTCTAGTTTGCTATGGGATGTGGCAGATCAGCTGGAGAGTTGTAAGTTATTTTCACCTAACGTTATTCACATTATGTCGAAATATTTAAACTATTTTACCTAAATAAAAACACAAAGCTGAAGCTACTTATGTGATCACTCACAGCATCATCATCATCGAGTCTGGAACCGTCGACGTCAGAAGCTAGGGTGATGACGCCTAGAGTCAGACACCTAGTGGATGGTCGGTTAGAAGATTGTTTATAGCGAGCTATAACTTTAACGAAGTGACAAATAACGTTAATGCCGTAAATGTTTTAAATTGGGAGCACGGAGAAAACTTTATACAAAGATAAGATTGTCTCATATTGTCATTGTTAACGTGGGTAGACGATACGAAGAAGTGGCCAGAGAAAACCATGGGACTGTCAGGAATTGATGGAGCAGCATGTAGAGGGTGTAGGTGAAGAAGACTGGAATTATTTTAAATCAGTTCTGTTAAACAAGAAATAACTTTGTGATTTGTTTTAGAAAATGTATAATTAAATATCAGTTGTATAAAATCAGTTGTAAGAGTGTTTGTTGTTATCAGGAAGCTAGACACCTTTTACTGACCTTCATGTAGAGGTAATATTTCACCATTTATTTTTCATATGTAATAAACAAAGGTGGAAGTCATTTGCAAACTTGACATGACTTTTTCCATTTAAATCAGAAGACTTCATTCCTTTAAATTTTAAGGGGAATCTACAGAGCTCACATTATATTGTTTTATGAGAAATTAGCTAACATATTGCCACATTGTAAAGATAAAAAAAAAACTTCACAAAAGATAACATTTGATCATATTGTAAAGGTTTATAGAAATAACTGCTTACAGATAGGTAACATCTGGCCACATTGTAAAGGTTTATAAAAATAACTACGTACATATTTACACTGATTAGTTCAATCAAAACCACAGCACAGCACAGACGTGGAACAAACCTACAAACCGACACTTATTCATCCTCTACATCAGAAATGATGTTGCTTAGAAGGTTACACAGGGCAAATTCATTAAATTTCGATCAATTTTAGCGGTGAGGTTAATTGGAAGTGCTGTAAAAAAGGATTTCGAAGTTTTTCAGTCATATGACCCGCTCAACATGGACACATACATTAGTGATGTGCCTGGTGTTGGTGGTGTCTTCTTCAGGGAGCTGCGTGCCTCTCTTGGTGAATGCTGGAATGACAAGTTTCACCTATCTTTCATAGAGGAGATCGGTATTCGTGAAGCCTCTGTCTGAAATTACATCATCGCCTGGACGAAGGGATTCCAGGAACCCTGAATTTTCAGTTTGAATTTATCATAACACCAGGTTTTGAAACCACATTTTTCAGCAAGATCACCCTGCAATAAATTAAGACACAGCTTCATCAGAGTCATCAGGAGCTGATCCCAAGTGTGTAGCTGGAAGCTGTTGGTGTATGTATTGGACCGTCAAGGCCATTTTAGCACATTGGATGATAGCCCAATAACAGGCCAACACAAACTTATAGTTAATCATTCAAAGTCGTTTGTACTCACTAAGGAACAAAATTCTGTTAAAAGTTCTCTCTTTTATTCCTACCCCCCTAGGTCCTAAGACTCAAAAGAAAGTTAGGTAACACTAACATAGGGAACACATATAAACTATTAACTATGACTTTACCCTCAACAAACTCCTAATTACTGCTTATTAATAGTTAGTAAGGTAGTTAGTAAAGACATCTACTAAGAAATAAGCCAACAACAGGGACAACACAGCCAACAACGAGGAAAACACGGGATACAAACGAAAGCCAAAACAATGCTTGGCAACAAGTGTAGGAAGTGCAGCTTATAAAGGGTTCCTGATGGGAGTGCGATCAGTGCCCAGCTAGGGAATTGTGGGAAATGTAGTCCAGAGTGAAGTGACTGCGTGTGTGCAATGAAAAAGTCTTAATGGTGAAATGGAGACCTCTGGTGGGGAGTGGAAGGAAGCAGCAGTGGGCGGAAAGGTGACACACAGCGTCACAAACGTTATAAATAGAGCTAAACATCTACTGAGCCTGGAACATTCCTTTTAAAGGGGTTTAAGTTTGTTTTATAATGTTTCTTGGGGTGCACTTATAATGTTACTATGCTTTTTACATCAAAAATTGTCATCATTTAGAAATAAAAGGCATTTTTCCTACCCTAATTTTAGCCTTTTTTTCTGTTTAAAGGGGCATGTAAATGCCCACTGCTGTGATTGGCTAAAATCTTTCCATTTGAAATAGATAAGTATTACTCTATCGAAAACTTTTAGCAGATTTTTTACTATTACAGCTCTCAAGGTTAACTAACTGTGGAAAGTGTTGCAACTACATTTACACCTATGGCATTACATTTAGATCGTGGCATGAAAGGCTGCAGTGATGAGCAGCCGATCATAGACATGATGTTGAGCACATGAAAGCAGTGATCTCGTCATTACAACTCAATTTCTGCACACTAACAAATGCTTTCATCTTCACTAACAGTGAAAGTGATAACTAAGAGATTCATTGAATAAAACGGTAGTTTTGGCATGAGTCCAGAACTCAGTCACCGATAAACTTGCGCTGATTGATTGACAGCTCCAGCGATTACAAAGGGAGTGTTCTTTGATCACTTCCTTTATATAATTTAATTACTATTTAAATAACAGATTATTTTCATCCTACTAAGAGAAACAACATGAAGTTGACCATTTAGTCACTGGTTTGATTTACTGACACATAGACAAAGAACATCTGACTGTACATGAATCATCATATCAGATCAGGCATTAGAATTAACACAGTTACTTACATGTTGTTGCATTACTGTCGAGTCCATATCGTAAAAGTCTGTTTGTAAAGCCTGTGCCGAAATGTGGTTGATTTACCAAAGAATCCACAGTGAAATGTAATGAATACAAATAAATAAAAGAGACATTCACATTGTTGAAAATAAATAACCATATTCCTAGCATTAGGATACTTTGAAAGGTAACATTATTTTTAGTTCTGTATTGCTCTTCTCTCCTCCTCATCTCACTAACACACCAATGGGCAGGGCTAATGTTGTAATGATGAAGTAGGCTTTGATTTGTTATGCAGAGGCGGAGTTTCACCTATCTATGATAGATAGGCACATTCTAGACACCTTTTATGTTTATGTAAAGATTATGTTCACTGGGTCTGGTGTCAATAAAAGCTTTTATTGGACTAACAAGGAAGTTTTCAGTTCTGAAACTTACAGGATATACTTACAGTATGATGACCTCATATATATCAAACGCTCTAGGAAAAGTTGATTTTTCACTTCATGAACCCTTTAATTAAGTTTAACAATTAACTTGAATTACTTGTTTTATCTGGAGCAATATAAATCATGTCCAAAAGACAATAAACCAGGACACTATAAAAGGAACATGAGAGGCTGTGGGAATGACAGAGCAAACATTAGCTGGAAACAAACATCAGTGAAGAATGAAGGCTTTAGTATGTATACTGCTGCTGTTGGAAACCTTTGTGTTTGTCGTTCAGCAGCAGGTAGATGGAGGACTCAATGAGAATGAGATCAGTCAACAGATCAGCTCTGAGGACGGAAGACAGAATCCACCTCAAACAGACACTTCGAGAGCTGAAGCTTCAACTGACAGCCAACAATCCTGCAATCTGGGCATCCCTGACATCCATGCAGCACTGAGAGAACTGACCGCCACCGTTACAGAGCAGAAAGCAAACATCAGAGAACTGACCACCGCGGATACAGAGCAGAAAGAAAACATCAGAGCTTTAGAGACACAACTGAGGGAACAACAGACGTTTATCCTGGAAGAGCTGAAGAAGAAAGATGATGGTACCTCACCAAAACATTCACTTTTTCATGAATGATCCTCAAAGTAAAACACAAATGCAATACATTGTAAAAGTTAAAGTTGAGTGTATACTGTGTAAATTGTTTAGATTATCTATTCGTAGTATAAATGTAATTTAACACAATCCTTATTCCTTCACAGAAATTTTAAATCTTACTCTGAGTCAAGTGGAGGAGTTGAGAAAGGAAAATAGAGGTGAAAGTGTGCAAGAATGATAAGTTTAGAGTACATATTCTCAGTGTAATAGAGTAATGTATCACAATATTGCATGTTTTTCAATAACAGACAAAGAAATAGCTTTTTCAGCTGGACTGATGGAATCTGGCAGTGGATATATTGGTCCTTTTACCACTAACATTACACTAACCTACAGGAACGTCTTCACAAACATAGGGAACGCCTACAACCCATTTACAGGTAATTATCAATGAAATGGAGTCATAAACTTTCTGCTCCATTCAGACCTCTCTGCAGTTGTGTAATGTGTTTAAGAGAATTAAATGATCTGCCATCTTTCAAAACTATTACACAGTGTGTTTGGTAATGAAGCAATCATACAGGAAACAGCTGATTCTGTGTCTCTTGTTATTTGATTTAGGTGTTTTCAGAGCCCCACTGAAAGGAGTGTACATGTTCAGAATCTCTGTATTTGGTCATGGTGGAACTGGAGCAACCGCATCCATTATTAAGAATGGAGAGCAGGTGGTTGTAGCACATGATTATCAGGCTCAGGATCGGTTAAACTCCTCGAATGGAGTTGTGTTGCTCCTGGAAGTTGGAGATGTTGTATATGTGAGACTTTGGCCTAACAGGAGGATATCTGACAATAGCCAGGAGAACCTCAACACTTTCAGTGGTTTCCTACTGTTTCCCTTAAGAGAACAGGAACTTTGCAGAATGTGATTCCAATAATTCTGAAACTTTAGCATATGATTTAAGATGAAGCTCATGAAGAATCATTAACATAAGGACCTGTTTATGGACCTGTATTAATAAGGACTAGTGTTTGAAATGTTTTGAAATAGATTACTGTATAAAAGTCTGTACAAACATCTGAGCTGTCTATACATGTAACTTTGTATAAAGAGTTTCAGCACTGAGACAGACATGAATCCCACATGTGACCCAAGTACTAAACTTGGAAAGTTAAATAATACCTTTTAAGTGTAGCTTGTTACTGATGTTTGATCTGTATCTCTTTATTCTACATAAATAAAGAAGAGAATAAAGAGACATTGTGGCATTTCCTTTTCCTCATATTTTCACGAATATTTCCCCAACAATGCAACAGCAGTGGCTATATTAGGTTGCTTCGGTAATGCGCGGTAGGGAGCTATGGTAATGCGCGGATCCATTACTGACACAAGACCCAAACCGTTTTTCTGTTTGTTTACTTGAGACATATTGCTCAATACTTAAAAATTAAATACTGTGAAGTATGGTAATGTTTCTACAATACATTGCTGTGAATATACACAAAAATAAAAAAAATACAATAATCAACATAACACTGCATTAATTTATTCAGCACTTTCTTATTATGAAAACACTGAAATCTGGTTTTAACAAAAAAATACTAGAATTACTACTTTAAGGAAAACATAAATTTAAATAATAGTAAAAAAACAAAAACAAAAAAAAACAAACAAAAAAAAACGTTCCCCAGAGTAAATTAGAACTGAGGACCAGAGCATGTGAGCGAAGCGGAGCGGTGTGACGCTCCGCTAAGTTTTCCGCTCTATGGACGTGCGCTCCACTCAGTCGCTCAACCGCCCAAGCAAGCGCTCCGTTAATATTCCGCTCACGCTCGCCGAGTCGCCGTAAACCAATTCTCGCTCAGATCCCGCTCCGACATAAAATTGCTCTAGTAGGCCTAATTGTTTACTGTTTGTACCGAAATTCTTGGATAATTGTATAAAATTATTCATGCTGAGTTGCTGATAAATAGTAATTAGCCTATCATGTTTCAAAACGAAATATATAAAAAATAAATATATTAATTTAACCTTAGCAAACATACCTAAAATGCAAAAACTGAATAAGTGTATTTGATTTTCGTTAACTTATATTTCCGTGAAAATAGGCTAGCTGCCGTTGTTGTGCAATAATAGAACATTCAAAACAGGTTCATTAAAACAAACGCACACACACGAGATGAAATATGCGTAGATCTTTACAAAACACATTTTGATTATAAAGCCTGTGAGAAGCATAAACAAGATAAAATGCACTTAAAGAATGCTTAGATTATGAACTGACGTCGATGAAAGAAACACTTTCTAGTGTCAAGTTAAAATAGACCATAACTGCGGGGAACTGTGGTCTATTAAAACGTCTCTTGATGTTTACTGGATTTTAGAATTCACTTTAAGAAACATTAGCTTGGACAAAGCGTCAGGCTTCAGGCTCATTCGGTGTGCCCGGGAAAGCAATCCAGCGGCAGAAAACACTCGCTCAGCGCTGGAAGAACCACTGGGGATGCTGAAGATTTTGCGGGCATTCTGGGTTGAGCGAGCGGCGCTGAGCGTATTGAGCGAGCGGAGCGGAATCTTCAGAAAGGCGCTCTGAGCTCTTAAGGAAATATTACCACTCTCCGCTCCCCGCTCCGCTCCCACTCCGCTCCGCTCACATGCTCTGCTGAGGACACATCAGAAATACAAACACATAATCTCTGCATCGTTGTGCAAAAGTATTTTTGCTGTTTGTATATTCTACTCCTTTTTTAGTTTGTTGTAGAATGGAGTAACACCCATCTCCCACCATGTCACCATTTTTTTTTCAACATCAGCAAATCATTTGGGATACTCCTTCACAATACACTGAACTGATGATGTAACATCTGATCCACAACTGCCCAGTGACTGAGCTGTTGTTTCATTGAGTTAGAGGGACAGGATATCGTCTTAAATTGCGTGATTCCTTTGTCATATCTCTAATTGTTTTGACAGATTAACCCAAATTATGGGACATTTACAATGTAACATTTGGTTGAAAAAAATCCTTATTTTAAAAAGTCATAGTCAGAATGAATAAATTTACCTTAATTTTTAAATGTTTTAAGTAACTTTCTGCACTGGATTGGTCTTAAAGGGGTGGTTGATTATGATTTCACTTTTTATAACTTTAGTTAGTGTGTAATGTTGCTGTTTGAGCTTAAACACGTCTGCAAAGTTACAATCTTTAAAGTTCAATGCAAAGGGAGATATTTTCTTTTGCAGAATTCTCTGTTTAAGGACTACAACAAATGGCATCGCCGGACTGCTTCACAAACGAGGGTCAATTCAACTGGATTTGCAAAAAAGATTAACATGATGGCACATGCTAGTAGTCGATGAGTTGAATCAACTCCACAGCAACTACATAAATTTTTCCACTAACCGTTCAGAAACATTCCAGTTTCTTACTGACAATCCTCATGTAGCAGTTGGGGATTTTCCTCTATCCTCCCCCGGTGGAGGATTGCAATCAGTTTGCCCCTTAGACTCAGCGATGTCGGGCTGGTTAATCATTATCATGATTATGCCTCTAATAAAAGCAAGACGCGAAAAAAGGGTTGAGTGTGCAATCAGCCATTTTTTGGCCGCTTGTTTCCCTGTTTGGCCTTTGTCCTAGTGGAGTTGTGTGGTTCGGGTCACTTATTCTCAGGTATGTGGATATGGGGACTGTGGTATGTGACTTTTGTAATGTTGGTGTGTAATCTAAAGCTTGTGTTCTGCAGTCGTTACAGCCTGAGTGCAGCGAGAGTAAGTTGCAGCATCCAACTGTTTTATATACGTTGTGGTGCATCCTTAATCAGCAGGAGATATGGATGAATTTTGTTTTGTCTTTTTTGTGAATTTGTTCTTTATTTTGTTGGTATTCTTTTCCCTTGTTGGATAATTGTTTGTGGATTTGTGTTATTGGGTTTCCTTTTCGTATGATTTGGATTCTGGGGACAGGGAACTTGAGATAAGTTGTTGATGAATGATCAATTATATGAACAATCACTTATGTGAAGTTATATAATTGCACATGATGTTTTATTTCCTTTTTTTGTTTTTTTATTAATTGAGTTAATTGCTGGGGGTTCCCTCAAGACACTGGTAAAAAGGGTACCTTACCCAACTACTTTTTGAGGTGAAGTGTTAAACATACAAGTGTGGCTTTCTCATTGTCATTTTAGTGTGGGACACTAGTGTGTGAGTGTAGTGAGTGGTTGCTTGTGGGGGTGGGTCAGGCCCTTTTCTCCCTGCTAGGGTCTGTTTCATAAAACAAGTTTACCAAATAAGTAAATTTTTAGTTAAGTCTGATTTATTGTCAGTTGATTTGGTTCAAAATAATCAGACTACTGAAATAAACCTGGATTATTTGGTAAACTTGCTTTATGAAACAGGATCCTAGTTGTAACGAATGGGAGCGGGACAACGGAGTTGGAGATCCAAATGCAGGCTTTAATAAAACAGGAAGACCGTAGTTGTACAAGCAGAGGGTCCAACACCAGCAAACAGATACAAGAGGGCAGACAAGGAACTCATGGATGTCCTCTGTGGTCGTATCCGGGCAGACAGGAAGTCCATAGCCCACAAGGCTGGGTTCTGGGACCACGGCAAACTCTGGAGTGGACTCACGGAATGAGGCGGATTCTGAACTGGACTCATAGGTTGAAGCAGGCTCAGGAGTGAACCCGTGGGCTGGATCAGGCTCTGGAGCAGATTCATGGACTGGAGCGGGCTCTGGAGTGGATTCATGGACTGGATTCGATGTATGTGCTGCCCACGCACAACAAATGGCTGTGGCCATAATGGCCAGTGCTGCAATCTCTGAAGGCTCAGGTGTGGCAGCCATCTTGGCTGAGGGCTGTGGAAGATCTGCTAAAACTTTCTGGCGAGTTTCTGGAATGGCTGCAAATACAGGAACGGACTCTGATACGGCCATTCCATGAACAGGATCTGGAAGGCATAGAAATGTGTGCTGCCACCGGAGCTTGTCGGAGTTGCCCCCCCCCCAAAATTTTTTTGGGTTCTTAAAGTTCTCTGTTTCTCCCACAGTGAAAGATGAACCACACAATATTAGGGCATAGTCCATAAAGTCTCTTAGACTAAAACTTCCCTTCAGGAAACCAGGATCTTATGGGCTCATCTAGACCAAAACGGAAAATGTCCTTTATATCCACATCATCAAATGGAACTTGATAAGATAACTCACAAAACTGGTGAACATACTCCTGAATAGATAAGTCCCTTTGGGAAGATGTAGTAGCTGGTTGACTGGGTCCATGGTTAGACTGGAAGCGCTCTTAAAAGCCGCTGGATCTTGGTATTGGCTGAGTATTGTTTCTGCCTTGTTTCTGTGTATTTCCATGTGTTCTTTGTTCTGCCTAGCCTAGCCTGTGTTTTTGACCCTGGACTGATTCCTTGTATGATGATCGTTTGCTCCGTCTTGACCTCTGCCTGTGTATTGGACTACTCTTTTGCCTTGCCTTCCTGTTTCTGTTTGCTGGTGTTTGACCTACTGCCTGTACGACTAAACTCTCCTGTCAATAAAGCCTGCACGTGGATCTCTAACTTCGTTGTCCCATTCCCATCCGTTACACTAGTGTCTTTGATAACCCTCAGTTTTTGTATCTTTCTTTTGTTTTGTTTTGTTTTTTTGTATTTTCTTTTATTGTTTAGGCATGACTTGGTTTGTTATTGGTGTCATTTCCACAATAAGGAAATGTTTTTTTTGCATCAATTTAATTGCATATATGTGAACTGTTTTTCCTCGACTAGCTGATGAATGCTCAAAGTAAGGTCATAAGATACAACACCCTCAAACAAGTCATACCTAAACAGGCGGAAGCCCAGGCTGGCAAATGTGAAAAAATGCAAGCTGGTTAAAAGGAGAATCACACTTGGTGCCACATATAGACTGTGTGGCAGTAGTGTCTAAATCACTCAGCTTTTATTAGAGTGTACAATTCTTGCATTGCCACATAAATGTGGTTCACTTATAAATGTCTTTGTTGATATCAAAAAATATAAAAAAATTATGAGCCCTACTGATGTTCTCCACAAACCCACCAAGAGAATGGGATCCCAAGTTGTCTCATGAAATATCACCCAGAGTACTTTTTACAATTCACTTATCATAATGCCTGTGTCCTCTAGAATTAGACATTCCAAAACTTGGTTCATTACAAAGTACTTTACACTTAGCTCTTTGCATAAAAGAACAAGTTGCATTGGGTCTGTATTGAATCTATTATGTGGCAAAATATCAGTTATAGTTAAGTACACAGCTACAAGTTTGTTTCTTTTTTCCCTGAACCAAGCGGGAATTATACTTTGTACTTTGTCTACAAACAGCAAGCATGTTAATTCCCTGAGGTCTGAAAACGCGCCAACGCGTTTTGCAGGTTTTTTTCACATTGCAGCAAAACAGACTTAAAATACTCTGTCATTTCTTGTCATAGAGACATAAGTAATATATCAATTGAAACTATAGAATATCTTCTTTTATTTGTGTACACTCAGAGTAAAAACACAATGTTGTGCTTTTTGTAAAATAAAGAAAACTAACATGATGCGTGATCTCTCCTCTCCCTCTGAACGAAGTCCAATCTGATAGTTCTCAGAAAATGAACTGTAACTTATGAATACTAATGACAAAAAAAATGACACTTACGTCTAAAGAAATGTTGAAATGTCAGGTTTTAAATCATGCAAGTCAAATCGAAAACAAACATTCTGTATTTATGTAATCTGTATGAAAAGAGAGCCATGTCAGAAGTCTGTGATTCAGCTCATTATCCGCTAATGCGGCCACGCCCACGGAGTCGGCGCTATTCAGACGCAAATTCAGAGGCAATACATGCATTCATCATCTCAATCGTGTATTTATTGTCTTAAAAAGTGTTTATTTGGATGTTAAAGCAATGGTTAGCAATCTCTAGAAGACATGCCATTAGTTCCTAGTTCCTTTTCTTCTTTATATTATGAATTTGTGGACTAAAGGTGTAAAGAGCGCCCTCTGGCTGCAAGTATGAATTAAAAACACAGTATCCAGCACTCATAGTGATGACAATAAATATTATTTCTCAGTATAGAAAATTGACATAAATATATAAGAATCCATCAATATTTCTCCAAATGTGCATGCTTTCAAGCTAAAAGCCTATATGAAATGCCATAGAGGTAACATAATTGTTCAGACACTTTGCACCACAGAAATACATAATATTTTAAAGAATATAATAGAATACCATTATTTTAAGTTGTAATAATATTTCACAGTATTGCTGTTTATGATGAGCTGAGACATTATTACAGAGCCTACCTGACTGATAGGCCTCATTAATATACAAGTCATTTCAGATCATTACTATGTGATTCCTTTGTCTTCTCAGGCGTAAATGGCCCATTATTCATGCAGATTCACGCCCACACATACTGTGTTTCTTGACAAAAAGAGTCTTACAAAAACTAAATCAATATTGTTTTATATGAAGGAGTAGGCAGCATAATTTTTACAAAATTCTGAAGCAAAAACTCTAGTCTACAACCTCCAATACCCAGAAGTCTTGTGAACATAGATTTAATATACTTTTTTTGGCCTTATTTCAGTGACTTAAGTTTTTGTTTTTTCAAAAACCACGCATAAACATTATTCCTTCAAAAATACAAACACGTACATACATGTTCCTCACATATTATTGTAGCCTAGTTTTGTCAGTGTAATGACACTTTTGTAATTTATATGTTTATGAACAACTAAAAAAAGCACAAATGTAAGGGCATGTCAAAACTTCTCCAAGCCCCAAATCAGCCTCAGACTCCAGAGGGTTAAATCAGTGGGATAGTCAACAACTTCTATCATATGTACTCAAATTTAAAAATTTTACTTTAATGCCCGCAGCTGTCCTAAGATTTTGTAAAACAAATTGGCTAAAGGAATTATTAATTAATTTATAGGGAATTTTAAAAGAGTTACTTATTTTATGACCGAGCAACTGAATTGTTCATTTGCTCTGGCCGTTACTATAAGCTCTGTAGCAGATATGAATATCCAACTATCGTGAAAACACTATTTATTAGCAAGGTAAGAATAGGTTGGCAGTTAAAGACATTAAATTCGTAAGAACATAAGACACTTCTCTTTAAAAATATAAATGAGACTTTATTGATTTATTCTAACACAAACTATCTAACACACACATGCACACACACACGTTCACACGAGTTGCTAAAAGAAAAGAAGTGAGGTAAGAATGAGTTTTAAGAGAGTGAAATGATGAAGCATATTCCTAGCAATATATGCACTTCATAAGACTGATCTGAATGAACCATTAATCATTAATTTATCCCTTCTATCGCTTCTTTGGCAGGTTATTAGACTTTATATCAATGCACCAGTTTGGCTAGAATCTGGAGGTACTTGCATTTGTTGTTTGTGTCTTTAATTGGGAATTTCCTTCATAGGCGTCCTTGGCTTGGAGAAAGGTGTTTCCCAGGTTCTTTTGATTTGCTGCAGGTATTTTCGGGTCCGGATTGATGTCATGGGAAGCCAAACATGTTCTGGTGCGCTGGCGGAGGAGTGGAGTCTCCCTCGTGGCTAAAAGAAAGGAAAGTGAGTGAGACGAGAGTAAGTTGGCTGGCTTGAATCAAACTGCTCTTCATCATCTGCTCATCAATGTCATCATTTCTATTCCGATTCTGGTCCTAAATTGTCATCAAGTACTGAATATTTAAACTGAGGTGTTTGTCCAACCTCTTTGAGGAGTTCTGACCAATCGTCTTTGTTTCAGAGGTGGCTTTTCACTTCCCCTGATCATAAATGAAATGTTTCCTGTGATCGCTTAACTTTCCTGCTCTCAGCAGAGAATACAGAGAGTACAGTTTAGACATGATTTCTCTAAAAAGAATATGATACATTTTACACAGATTTTATTCAAGCCAAAATTTGAATTATGAATAGAGATTTACACTCATACCAAACAAGGCACACTTTCAATCAACCATTCAATAGTTACAACAATTACATGAATTGTGAGTGATGAGCATAAGCATTTGATAGACTGAATGGAACAAATGACAGTTTTTCTGATTTTGGGTCCTGTGTGTGTCACAACCAGGGCTAGAACCCAGAATGTATTGTTGGTAGCCCAATGCTCTAGCCACTACACCACAGAGCAGTTTAGACCCAAATTGCAGAGAACCACACAAGGCAGGATTGGAGAAAAACAGTCTTTACTTAGTGTCCTCCTTGAATAAACATAAAAATTAACATCAGAAGCAGGGCTGAAGAAGGTACAGATTCACAAGGTAAAAAGGTCCAAAAAACATAAAGTAAAGCTTCCAAATAAGCAGGTCAAAGTTCTGAGTAAAAAGTCTCTCAAAGTAATTCAAACATAGGCCAAAATATCTGTCTGAACAAAATAACTTCAAGACTGAGCAAGGATACAAATAAATGCAGGTTTTATATATGCCCACACACACACTAACAAGCCAGGCACAGGTGATATCATTGAGCTATTAATGAACAGGAAATCAGGAGGAAGTTGTGGAAGGTCTTGTGCTCTCTGTTTCCCTCTGCTGGATAGACAGTGGTGTGACAGTGTGTTGATTTGGGATCTGGAGTGTTGAAATGAGTTTTGTATGGAGTTATGTTTGAACGAATCGTCTAGAAGATTCATTTGTCTGGTTCGTCCTCAATTCCTACAATACAATGTGCATCAACTAAACTAATGAATGAACTGTTTGAACCTCAACTTCTGTCTATTGAAAATGCTCACTGTGCTCCGCACCATTATGAATGGTCTTGGAAAAAAGATTGAACGTGTGAATGGTCTCTCTCACGTTCTCTCTCCGTTTATGCGTGTGTAACCTATACATGTGTGTATGTATGTGGGGGAGGGGTGTGATTTTAGAATAATAATCAAATAATTCCCAGTAATCTTCAAATATTATTTTTGCTTGAAATGCCCATCCCTACTCCGAACATCCTCATTCTACCCTGTCATTGTGAAAAATGAATTAACATAAAAAATTTGCAGAAATTCAAAATATATACATTTAAACAGTGCACAGTCAGCTTCAACAGTGAATCACTTAGCTAACTGCAGCTACACCATGTGTTCATTAAATGCTAACTTTAACCAAAAATATCCACCCTATCATTGTTCACCCTGTCACTAAGCCTTCCATGACAGGGTGGACATGTGCAGTTTTTGCCACATTATGATTTTTTTTTTTTTTTTTTAACATGTTAAAAAAACACACATATTATAACAGTAGATGCTATACATGAGTGGACGTTAACTTTTTTGGCAATATCACTATAGCAGGTGTTTTGATGATGATAATTTAATGATAGTTTAAAAACCTTTTTCCAATATAATAAAAGATTGTAATCAAAACACGGTCCATATAATGGATTTCATTGGCTGTTTAAAAAATAGAGCCCTAACAATGTAAATGAATAAGACTAGACAAGCCTAGATTAGCTGGACAAATTAAAGGAAAATTAGTAGCACTTTATTTTACAGTACGTGTACTTTCCTGGTACATATATAGTAATTATGTTGTACAAGAGTGGTAACACAAGGTACTTACCTGACATGTATGTACATGGAAACTAATAATAAACACTGCTGTACTTCCCAATGGTAAGTACATGGTAACTACTTTGTACCTATAGACAAGTGTTGGGTAATAACAGGCACTTACTTATAGTGTCAGTACTTGATAGCTAACAGACACATTACTGTACTTACTAATGATATGTACATGTTGTACTTATGGACAATTGTGGGTAATACAGGCACTTATGTGTGTTAACTAGTAAGACACATTACTGTACTTATTAGTGGTATATATGTGACTGTGTGTGTGTAGATGGAACAAATTCACTCGGAGAACAGGTGGATGGTCACAGGGTTGCTTTACTGTATCTGTGATGAGATAAAACTGGGAAAACAGCACCAAAAGGCTTATCAGCAAACAACATATAGCACATCGATGTCGCATTTAACGTCAGCAGGACGAGCTACGAGACTCTTATTATATACATTTTCTCAAATTGAGTGTGAACATATATATAGTGGAAAAATTCTTAAAGCATACATCCATGAAAATAAAATATAAATCACGAATACAGACAATTCACATTAATACAGTGAAAATATAAACTCAAGTAACCATCATTTTACATATTTTACATAAATTAAATGGAGAGAGAATAACGCAGCCCTTAGATGGCGCAGTTACACAGCAGAGAGCACATACAGCACATGTGCTAAAAGCTAACATTCAGCTGGGGCTAATATTTTAACATAGAACATGACAAAATTCGAATAAAACCAGGGCCGTGCACAGACCTTTTGAGGGGCATGTGCTGAAACTGAAAAAGGGCATATATATATATAGGGTTTCAGGGCTTCTTTAAAAATAATTACAACAGCAATCTTCTGTGAGCCATATGTGTTTGAAGATGTTTGACTTCACTGTGATCCAGGGATGTCCCTCTCAACACATTAATACACACACATTACATTCTGCATGATAAAATATAAAGAAGCACAATGACCTTACGATTCTGTAATGTTTTTTAGTTACTACAACATTACTGTAGTAAAACCATGTTTTACTATGTTACATGTGAAGACGAGCGGGGAGTATACAATACTAGATTTAAAAAAATTATCTAGCAAGCAAATACATATTAACATCGTAAACATTAACCATACTGTGTGACCATATATAATATGATTAAATGTTAATGAATTAAGTGTATCAGCAGATAGCCATCACAACCCAGCAAACAAGGGACGTCCCCCGGACGTTTTGAACGTCCGTTAAGTCCGCAGTAGGTCCGCTTTGTAACGTTCGCTGTCGGACGTTCGGAGGACGTCCGCGTTTGGTCCGCTTTGTAACGTTCGCTGGCGGACGTTCGGAGGACATTCAAGTCTTTGTCCCTCATCTGATATTTCCATAACAACACTTAATAGTAGGTCCATTTGAATTCGGGTCATTCTACAGAAAAGTCCACTTTTGGTATGACAAAATGTCTTAAAATGTATTTCTTTTTCTAATGTTTAAACTTAGACCACATTATTATATTACACATTGACTTTATGAATACAAATTTGACAGCTTTATGATTTTTTATTTTTTTTCATTTAAAGACATCATGTACCATTTTTTGTCACTGACTGCATGTGCTGAAAAATTGAGAAGTAATATTTCATAACTTTTAGAAAAGCCAGAGAAGTAAAGTAACCAGAGTTAAATAATAATGATAATTCAAAAAATAAGGAGATTGTGTGTTTGAAATATATATATATATATATATATATATATATATATATATATATATATATATATATATTTCAATCAGGTTAGTTAAAAGTGTGATTGAATTATGTTAATTTAATTGTGCAACCAAGTACTTGCTATAACAATGAATATATTATGAAATATTTGAAAAACAGTTATAAACAATGCAATCCTTTACATCTTAATTCTTGAGTGTAGCAGAATTCAATTAATGTAGAATTATCAAGTCACATATGACACATTTTATTTAATGTGACAGACAAAAAAACAGTAACACCAGTGACACAATGAATCACCAGTGACTTACACATAGGGCCAAACATCCTTATTCAGTTGAAACCTGATTATTCACCAAAATTAACCCAATTTATCCTTGATAATGGAGTTTATGCAGATTGACATTACTATGGATTTAGTGCAAATAAACCATGGTAAAATATAAAAAAATAAAAATAAATAAATAAAAATGGGTATTTGTTGCTGGTACTACTAACAAAAACTCTGGAACAAAGTTTTCTTAGTAACTACTCAATATTCTGTAAAACATGGCATTTATATGGATCCTTTACTGATTATATTACAAGGATCCAACTAAACTTGTTTATATTCATACTATAATTCTATTGCATTTAAAATGAATAAAGAGATTTGAAAGATTTGACACCTTGTAATTGTTTTTATTAAATAATTTCCCCTACCATTGATGAATTTTAAATGTCAATATAATGTGAGCTTCATAATCTAAATCAGTGTGCATATTCATGCAATAGTGAAAATATCCACCATTATATATATATATATATTTGCTGATTAAAAATGATGTTTTTTTTCATGCAGAGTCTTTGTATATTCCTGTATTTCTGCATCCACAAGTACTGTGAAATACATATTTTTTTTGCATAGAAAATCCACACAAGGAAAAACAAACTTAACTACAAATGGAAATTTTATTATTGCTAAGGGTTCAAAATGTAAAAAAAAAAAAAAAAAAAAAAATGCAGAATGACAGCTGCTGAATCAGGCGCAAGCAATGATTTCCAAACAGCAAATGCAGGAGAGGCCAAAATGGATTGAAACGAGTCCAATGCCGAATTGCTGGAAAGGAAAAATGAAAAAGATACAGGTAAGACAAACTTCATGTAAACTTGGGCTATATCACATTCTACACCCATAGTTTTAACTGAAAAATTGTTGGTCAAGCTGCAACACAAGGTCATTCCAACCCCCGTTATTACACACATATATATATATATATATATGTATATATGTATTATGTATTATGTAAAAATGTAATGTTTTTTTGCAATGGTTGCTTTCACAATGTGGAACTCTATAACGTTTTAAAGTTTTCCTAATGGCAGAAATTTATACATTGGGAATAAAACATGGTTAAGATCACTCACTATTTTCTGTGCATTATTAAGAATCAATGACTCATAAATTAATTGAAGTGATGTGTAGTCTCTTACACCTATAACTTTCATTGCAGTTTTAACAAGATGTGCAAGCTGCGATTTTAATTGGACTGAAAGATTTCAATACCAACCTTGAATCCCATAATTTAATAGACTACCTAAAACTGCTTGATAAAATAGTTGCATAATTCTCTGATTTACACCAAACAACCTAATGCTGGGTACACACTACAAGATATTAGGGCTGATTTTGGACCAAGTTCTCTGTCCGACAATCCTAGGCAATATCCGATTATCTTGATGGTTCTACAGATTATATTATATTTTCCTGTGGTGTGAGGTGTGTTAAGAGTGACTGAATCTGCTCGGAAGAACGTCGAAAGCGCCGCGATCGTGAATCGTAAATATTTAACATGTTCCTGACAAATCCTGAGGTGTGGGACCAACCCTGAGGACAAACTCCGAAGATTATGATTTAAAACTACATCCAATCAGAAAGCGAGCTGACAAAAGACAGAAACATAAACCCATTCATGGAGGAGTTAAATGGATTGACAGCAGAGATGGAGGATCAGCTAGTCGATTTGTGGCAACAGCACAAGTGTTTATACCATGGGCGGATTGGCAATCGGTCTTTGTCAGGTGACGTAACACTGGTGAAAACCGAAGTGCATTATGGGTGTCGCCGCCATTTGTGAGGTATCCAAACAATCTCTGTATCAGTGCAGAGTTGTTTCTTCTTTGGCTTCTTTTCATTGTAAAAATGGCACACTTTTGTTGTGTGAAAAGCTGCAATAATATGTCCCACGATAGAAAATGTCAAAAACTTTACTACGAGATTAGATTTAGTCGGTTTCCTACTTGAAAAAAGGCTGTACGGAGAGTATGTAGAGGCAGTAACAGAGGCGCCGGATCGCATGGGTTGCCGCGGTGAGACGCAAAACATCACTTTCGTCAAGATATCTCCATTCACGTATGCTTGCTCTCTACATTTTCACAAAGGTGAGTTAGAGATTTCTGTTTTCTAAAGTAGCAAATGTTATAGCAATGCATTGTTTTGGATTGTATGTGCTATGAAACAATAGTCAATTTAAACCGAATCCCTTGAATATGTCTACATTTTTTTTTTTTTATTCTTAATTTTGCTAAGGCATTTTTATTTGATATACTTAAGGTACAACATTTTTGCTCTGTATCCATATGCTGATTCTAAATTTCTGACTACTTTTTACAGCTGTGGTCTTACGTTATGTAGCTAAAAACCTTCTGATTTCATTGCAGATCAGCCTGCTTAAAGATTATGAAGACTGACCCAACTGGACACCATCCCTCCCTACATTAAGGCCACATCAGCATTAAACACAGGCTGTGTCTCAATCAGCTCCCTAGTTCAGTAGTTAGGGCACTGATCAGGAGAGCTCAGAGCTGATTGAGATGCACACACAGACACTAAGTAAGGAAAAACAATGCAGTCAGCTACTTGGGTAAAGTTGGTTTTATATTCGCACATTCAGACTTCTGATAAATTCAGACTTTCCAATAAATATGCAATAAATTAACGTTTGCGAATTTTAAGCAGCGACATGATATTGACAACCGACGATTGTCAACTTACAACATTTTTCACAGTCAATCAAAATAGGCAAGTATTGTTTAATGGCATATTTACTTGTGAATGTCCAATGTAGTGTGATTAACAAGGCTATTGAATACGGATGTCCGAATGTGCGAATATAAAACCAACTTTACCCAAGTCAGTCAGCTGACACTATGGTCCATCAGGCTGGAGAAAGTGATCATCTTCACACTGAGAAGATGCAGGAGGCTGGAGGAGATGGTGATCTGCATGTGCAGAAGTAAACCGACATGATATGTACAGGATGTCTGATGTTTGTTTTGGAGATGATGATGTTAATGTACTATACGTGTCTGCCAAACCTGGGAACCTTTATGGCGTTATTACAATTTCTTTTTTTTTTGTGCCTTCGATTCCAGACGCAACAAATACAAATTTCAAATGCTTCTGTGAACCTTAATGTACCTCAGATTTGATCTGCCTGCACAACACTTCTCATGTTCCCCTGAGACAGTATACAGAACATTCAATGAAACTGTCATATCTATATGCTAACCTGAAGCTTTCAGCTGTATGGGCAGACAGAGATGATTTGCACAGAAATATGTCTCCTTTGTTTAAATACAGAGTAGCAGACATTATTGACTGTTTTGAGATTTTCACAGAGAAACCATCCAATCTGACAACGCATGTTTGAATCTTTTGTAGAATTGTAGTGTAAAAATGTACTTATGCTTTATCCAGTCTTGCATGAACAATAAAGCATGCATAATTAAATTTTTCATGCCGATTTGTAGATTTATTTTATGAGTTCACAGGTATATGCACTTATCTGGTTTACAGATTGTGTATATTAGTAATTATCCTGTTAATACTATATTTAACTTGCACGACATATCTTTGTTTTTATTATTATAAAGGCCTTTTGAAAAAAAAAAAAAAAAAAGACCCATAATGTCATTGACCCTGACAGCACAGAGGTAGATGGAGGACAATAATTTACAAATTATTTTGGCTCTAAAAGGTATACTATATCAGAATGTACTATAATAAAATACACTTAAATTCTACATCCATCTCTGATGATGCCTTGTTTATTGGAACAATGTTTATCGTGTTATACATTGGTTTATGTACTTAATGCAATAAAGAAAAAAATGCATGAAAAAAGGGGTAGTATTAGTTCAAAATTCTTCCTGATCAAAACACTAAACCATCCTTAATCAGGCACTTATGATATACAGTTAACACGACATCATCATCATTATCGTTTACTACTGTGTTATCGCAGTCCTTCCTTCAGAATATAAATCCTGCACCCAGCCATTAGTGAAATGTTGTGGGTTTCGAGATATTTATAGTTTTTAAAGTTGATTGGTTGCTCCCACATGTGTACTGTCCAATGGCATTTTACCACTCGATTGACAAATGGATAAAGAAAAGCGTTTGGCAAACCGACAAAGAAAAGCATTTGCCAAATTCTTTTTAAAAAAGCGATTTAAATGCACATTTAAAAAGATTTACTAATGTACTTTTTATTGTTTTATTGATCTACGTTTTAAAAAATGAATTAAATAACCCATATCAAATTTGTCTATTTATTTATACATTCAAAAGTGATTTTTAAAACTTACTGTTTTATTGTTTTATTAAACTACATTTAAAAACAGGAATTAAATAACTTTAAATATGTCTATTAATTTGCCCATATAAAAAGTGATTTATTTATATACATTTTTATGTTTGAATTATTAAATTGATTCTTCTTTTTATTTTTAAGTGGCACTCCTGGTCCTCCATATAAAACCTGTTTATATTTTAAAAAGTTATTGCTTTGTGATAATTGGTTACAAGTGTTAGCTAGCCTGTTACTGAATACCTGACTGAAATATCAGTAGATAAGGTGAGATTTAGGGTAAACAGTGTACTGTCCGCTACTTGCAAAGTTGCAATATAGTCAAAAACAGGTCAAAAACATAACAACCCAGGTGAAAAAAAGTACACTTCCATAATGTAGGCTACTTAAAGTGCTCTATTTTTGCACACTAATTTTGTACTTAATAGATTGGTCTTAATTTTGTACTTCCATAGTATTTTTTAATAAAATTATTCTTCAGTACTTGTTAAGATAATCTTTTAATCTTTTTTTTCTCCATTTTAATACCTATTTGCCACCTGCTGTCACCTGATGGAGTTTGGGTTCCTTGCCGCTGTCACCTTTGGCTTGCTTAGTTGGGGACACTTGACATTTATTCAACAGTGCTTTGATCTGCCTGCATTGACACTATTCTTTAAGAGCTGCCATGCAGCGAAATTATGTACCAATTATCAATGTAAAGCTGTTTTGACACAATCTGCATTGTAAAAAGTGCTATATAAATAAAGGTGACTTGAGAAATATATTCAACTGTGCTATTTTGAGACACCATGAATGTGAACTAAAATGTGCTTTTAACATTATCTCTGTATTTGTAATGTTATGGGTTCAAGTGTACTACAAGTGGTAACTAAATGGTGTCTCAAAATAGCACAGTTTGTTTGGTAATGTGGGCTGGTGTGGCTATAGTGCCAGGGCTGAATTTTTGTATCATGTAAAACTTACCAAAATCATTCCAAACACCATTAACATCATTTCTCCCTGCCAATCATCCGTCAAGTTTATTCTGAAAGAGATTTTGCGAGATTTCTGGTTAAATCTAGGGTTTTCTGTCCTCATGTTTGTGGTCTCTCACATTTTGAAAATCTTATACGATTGTAAAAATCTTTTAGTGTGTACCCAGCATAAGTCTTCTTAAAATACAGTCGTTGCTGGAAATTTGAGCAGAGACAATTAATGTGGGCTTTCCAAGCAACTGAACAGTCAATGACCACACCTAGATAAGAATAGGTATCCACCTGTTTGATGATATTATCACCTAACCTATCATTTCCATAGTTTTTTAAACATTTACCATAAGATGATTTACATTGCACAACTGCACAAAATTCTCTATTTCAGACTGATTAACTGATATATCCTGATCTTGATATAACAGACTTAACAGTGTCATCAGAGTATTGTCAAAAAGTAGTTTAATCAGGGTACAGAACTGACCTCATGTCTGATAAACTTAATAATCTGCATGTTACGTACTGAACACCCCATATTCATTTGGTTCACATGGATACATTGCAGCCCTAATCAATGTGTTATGAAAATATCAAGAAAGGAATTAAAAAAAAAAAAACTAATTTGATAAGGTTCCAGATAGTGGCGTGTCATTTGAATTTGATTACCTAAAGCTTCATCCTTCAATCCAGGAAGTAAATTCTATGACACCAGGCACTGGAACACAGAAACAGATGAGACAGTAATAAGCATCAATTGTTAGGTTGTGTGTGAAGCATTGATTCATTCATCCATCATTCAGTCATCTTAGACGTTAAACCCATTAATCCCAAAACATTTCCTGGTGGTGGGGCAGCATCCATCTTGCTTCAGATGGACACTGGATCTCCTCTAATTCTTGTCTTTCAATCCAGACACCCATCACTTATCTGCATGTCATAATGCCCTGATGTGACCAAATGCGTCCTAATGAAACTAGAGGGCTACTCAGTGCACTACTTGTCTCACATCACACACAGTGTCATATGGCTTATAAACGTCAATTCGAACCTTACCCCCCCAAAAAAATGGACCAAGCTGCCCATTCTTTCTATAAGCAAAGTTTTTTTTAACTTAGTTTTTAACAATAGCCAGAAGCTCAGCTTCTTGAATACTACTAAATTAAAACATTTTAGTCAGGAAATTTGACACTGAATGTCCTTACACTCCAATCCTCCACTGTTATTATGGAATTTAGCATCTGTGTCTTCACAAATGGGATGTTTCATCATCAGCCTGAAAGTCTAGAGTAAATGGTAAGCCTCTCATTAATAGGGAACCCACTTAGAGAACATACATTAGTTAGACTTTGATGAACTGACAAGCTGTACATCACAATTAAAATTCAGCCAAACCAAAAGCTATGCTGCTTTCAATTATGAAATTTATTTAGGGTTATATGGGTTATTAACCCATATATAATCAAATTATGCCTGTCTAATATGTTGAAAGTAAACGATTTGTGTAAAATCATCTCGTTGTTATCATGTGTATTATAGTTCCTGACTGAGAGCGGGAATAAAATAGATTGGAATGCATGGAACGCGCCTCGCGAGTGATACTTAATAACTGACATAACGGAATTAACGTTTGTTGGTTGAAGACGGTGGTGGAAAGAGACTTGATTTCGTATTTTTTACTTATAAATTGCGTGTATTTTGTAGTTAATTGTTAGATAAGTTAGTTACTTCGTTAAGTATTCGTTATAGGTTAAGTTTTCGTTTCTATTTATAGTATTTATATTAGTTAGTGTACAGTTTGTTAAGTTAGGTTAAGGTTTGTAGTTTTCGTAGCATATAACGTTAGTGAGTTAAGTTGTGTATATTTACTGTTCATACGTGTTTTAAAATAAGATTAGTTAGTTTATACTAGGTTTGTAGACATATTTGTTTAATTTTTTAAGTGTTCGCGTCGTTCATAGGTTAAGGATAGTTCTCGTGTTTTAGTAAATTTATAGTAACGTTACGTTTAGTACGTCGCAGGTCAATTACACCACTTTCTTCGCGGAAACTAGACACGGTTACATTTGTGGTAAGTAAATGTATTAATATATTAACATTTCATCCATACAAACGTACGCTGCGGGTGAAGTGCGCGAGATACATTTATAGCGCGAGCGATGTGCGTGAGATCGTACAATCAGTAGCTCGAGACGCATCAGTCAAGACTATTGAATCATAGTAAAGCAAACAACAATGATAATTGAACTCGTTTTAACGTTTAAATTATATAAGATCTTACCTTTTAAAGGGGTTTCTGTACCCGTAGTCTTCCGTCTGCCAGACGAGCTTGTATGCATGTCGTATCATAGGCAGATATGGCCCAACTTCCTGTTCACCTGTAGGTTTACTGGTGTCAGCACACTATATGCATGTCGCCACCTATTGTATTGGAGCTCAATCAAAGTTAGGCATCTAAGGCTGAATCATAGACCATAAAAAAGGGTTGAATGCTGTGCAAATCATTCCAACCTTTTTTTTTTTTAACAATATAACAAAATAATACAATATATGGTGCAAACACACTGGAAAATAGTTATTTAAGCGGACCATAAACGGACCATAAACACCAGTGCAAGTGGCGTTGGGACCAAATCACAATAATAATTAACCTCCTGTGTTTGTCACTTAAGGAACTTATTCCCAAGGTCACAGCTGGGTGCAGATTGTGCAGACCATTGATTCGGTCTGATTTTATGTATAACTAATACAGATCTTTTTGGAATTATCTTTTAACATGTATACATTAAAATTTAAATTAATTCAATTAAAATGTATATTTCAATGATACATTTAAACATGAAAAATTCTAACTAGGAACAATTTATAGATTGTTCACTTAAAAACAAATCCACTTGTTAAAACTTTAGTTTTACATGCTTTATGTCACAAAAATAACACTTATTAAGTTTATTATAAACATGATAAGATTTTACCATATTAAGTAAAGGTGAAGTAAACATCAGAGATGCTTTGCCACAAGCTAAAAAAGCATCTCTGATATTTACTTCACCTTTACTTAAGTAAACACCCAACTTAATGTTATAAAAATATAGGTAACACCAGAATGAACAATACTTTTAAAAACATTTATTAATCTTTAATAAAGCATTTTATTAATCTTAGTTTTAACATTTACTCATATTATCTAAAATCAAAATATGTATTTTGCTAAGATTAGTTAATGCACTGTGAACTAACATGAACAAACAATGAAAAACTGGATTTTTATTAATAATAGTGTAACAAATAATAATAGTAATTATTACATTTATGTAGCTTTTTTCTGGGCACTCAAAGTTCTTTATATATTGAAGGGTGAATCTCCTCAAACACCACCAATGTTGTCTAGGGTTGTCTAGCCATATTGTGCCAGAACACCCACCACACATCAGCTTATTGGTGGAGAGGAGACTGAGTGATGAAGCCAATCAGTGTATGGGGATGATTAGAAGGCCATGATGGTCAGAGGCCAATAGACAAATTTGGCCAGGATGTCGGCGTTACACCCCTACTCTTTTTGAAGTACATCCTGAGAATTTTAATGACCATAGAGAGTCAAGACCTCAGTTTAACGTCTCATCTGAGGAACGAAAATGTATTGTTTATTGTTAGTTCATGTTAATTTATACATTAACGAATAAGACCTTATTGTAAAGTGTCACCTGAATGTTTAAAAAAACAAAAGCACTTTTAACAGTATGGTGGTGAGTTGGGGGTACATCTGAGGAAAAGAGCAGCTTTTTAATTTATCGTGTTTTAAATAGTTTAATGTATATGTATTAATTAATGTTCATTTCTTTTTTCTCAGCCTTTGTACTTCTGCCAAATATGTCATCCAAAAAGGTAAGTTCAGTACCAAATCAAGTTATATAGTTGATACTAGTAGTTTTAGAAAACAAAAAAAAAACAAAAAACAGATTAAATCTGGAAGTATAATGAAAACATAATTTATTGAATTATTGGCAGAGACACCAGTACAGTAGTTTCATGACATCCAGAGAGCGTAGGAGGCAGTACAACAAAATCTGGGCTAGAGTGTCAAGGGCACAAAAGGCAGCCAACAAAGAAACTCACAGTTCAGTTGAGATGGTCAGAGTTGCTGAAAGTGACAGTCATGGTCACAACCAGCACTTTGAGGAGGAAATTCTTGGAATATTTCCAGATCTAGCCCTGTCAGGTTCTGAGAATGAACAAGATCTTACACACAAGCTTAGGGAAGAACTTTCTGAATGGGCATGTACATTTCAAGTCAAGCATAATGCTGTGGATGCTCTCTTAAACATACTCAAAAGACATGGGCATGCAGAACTCCCCCATACTGCAAGGACACTCTTTGGAAACAAGAACCAGTATGAACATACTACCAAAGATGGTGTCGAGAGTGTGCAATTTAATGTAGCAGATCAGCTCTCCAGACATCTTACCAGATATCCAGCAGCTGTGACAGATGACCTGCAGTCACTTGATCTGTCTATAAATATTGATGGGCTACCATTATTTAAAAGTTCAAACCTATCCCTCTGGCCAGTTCTCTGTTCCATAAACCTGTCACCTGAATGCATTTTCCCCCTGTGCATATCCTCTGCTGCATCCAAACCCAAAACACTGAACTTTGTTAATGACACGGTTCAGGAATTGGCAGAGCTAATCCAGGATGGTCTGACCTGGGGAGGCAGACGCTTAAACATCCAAGTACGATGTGTTACCTGCGATGCTCCTGCAAAATCAATGGTCAAGTGTGTAAAGCAGTTTTCTGGATATTATGGGTGTGACAGATGCACCCAGAGGGGATCGTGGGATGGCCGGATGATATATCCTGAGACAAATAACCTGACCATGAGGACAGATGAATCATTCAGGGAGTGCTGGCAACCTGAACATCACCAAGAAGAGCAGATTTCACCCTTCTCTGTCCTCCCGATTGACATGATAAAATCATTCCCTATTGATTACATGCACCAGAGCTGTCTTGGGGTAATGAAAAAGTTGCTGCTTTTGTGGACAAGAGGAAGAACAGATTTCCGGATGTCATCAGGAGATGTGGCCAGTGTAAGTGAGAGGCTGGTGTCACTAAAGACGTCCATTCCTGACTGCTTTTCCAGGAAGCCAAGGGGCCTGAGGGAAATTGAACGCTGGAAAGCAACAGAATTCCGACAGTTTGCTTTATATACGGGAAAGATCGTCCTAAAGGGAGTTCTCCAAGATCACCTGTATGAACATTTCTTGAGTTTCAGCACGGCTCTTTGCATTTTAGTGAGCCCAGAGCTAACAAAGTCACAAGGACCTTACGCAAACCAGCTACTGAAGTTTTTTGTGGAGAGAGGACGGGAGCTGTATGGAGAGACATTTTTGGTTTACAATGTCCATTCCTTGATGCACCTTGCAGAAGATGCCCAAAACTTTGGCAGCCTTGACAGATGCAGTGCCTTCAAGTTCGAGAGCTATCTTCATCGCATGAAAAAAATGGTCCGATCTGGGAAAAATGTTTTGGCACAAGTTGCAAATCGTCTGGAGGAAACATCAAAGTCCAAGATAGAAAACAAGGAAAGCGTGATGTCATTCAAGTGTCCAAACAATGTGTTTGTGTTAAGCCCTGAACATTGTTGCGAGGTGGTGTCAGAAGAAGTGGACAACATGGTGTTATGCAGGGTTTACACAAATCTACAGCCATATCTAATGACACCGTGTGATTCACGTCTCTACGGAACATACATGGCTAACATTAGACATTCTCGAATGCTTTGCTTAGAAAGAAAATCACTTCAGAGGAGGGCATTCATTGTGGAGGAAAACCATGGGATCAAAATTGTGGTCTCCATTCTTCATACTTTCTAAGGTGTGACAAAAATAAAAAGTAGAATTACCAAAAATAAAATAATAAAATGATGAGAGGATAACAAATTGGATAAAAAATACATACTTGAAGTATTCCTTTTGCCCCCTGAGTTCTGCATTCTACAGCTTAAGCCCCGAGTGTCGAACTCCTTCAGCTTCACCCCCGAGTTTCTGGGTCCTGAAGATTTGCCCCCTGAGTCTCTGCCTCCTACAGCTTCAGCCCCGAGTGTCGAACTCCTTCAGCTTCACCCCCGAGTTTCTGGGTCCTGAAGATTTGCCCCCTGAGTCTCTGCCTCCTACAGCTTCAGCCCCGAGTGTCGAACTCCTTCAGCTTAACCCCCGAGTTTCTGGATCATGAAGATTTGCCCATGAGTTCCTGCCTCCTACAGCTTCAGCCCCGAGTGTCGAACTCCTTCAGCTTAACCCCTGAGTTTCTGGGTCCTGAAGATTTGCCCCCTGAGTCTCTGCCTCCTACAGCTTCAGCCCCGAGTGTCGAACTCCTTCAGCTTCACCCCCGAGTTTCTGGATCATGAAGATTTGCCCATGAGTTCCTGCCTCCTACAGCTTCAGCCCCGAGTGTCGAACTCCTTCAGCTTAACCCCTGAGTTTCTGGGTCCTGAAGATTTGCCCATGAGTTCCTGCCTCCTACAGCTTCAGTCCCGAGTGTCGAACTCCTTCAGCTTAACCCCTGAGTTTCTGGGTCCTGAAGATTTGCCCTGAGTCTCTGCCTCCTACAGCTTCAGCCCCGAGTGTCGAACTCCTTCAGCTTCACCCCCGAGTTTCTGGGTCCTGAAGATTTGCCCATGAGTTCCTGCCTCCTACAGCTTCCTCCTATCTTCTAGTGATTTGCTCTCCAGCACCATTCACTTTTGAAAACCTAGATGTTTCCAGTACGACAAGAAACAACAATGGAAAACATAATTTAAGTATGAGGTTAGAGAAAGTAACCAATGATTGTCTATTATTAGGTAATTGTGTACACTTCATTTGTGTATTGCAAGGTAAACTAAAAGATTTATCTGAATTTTACTTACAGGTTTATCTGCGCTATGTAGTACTCAATTTCATTGAGCAAAATGAGGTTGAGGTGGCACCATCCTCGTGGTTAGAGTGGATCGATGGGGTAGGATTTTAGTCCAGAATTTTTTTTTTATAAAACATAAATGATAAACATTAAACAAGGTCAACTATATACATAACATTAAGTAAACCTTCTTGTTTCTGTCTGAAAGGTACTGTTTTGCTATTGGCCCAATTCAAATGTTGGAACCAAGGTCAAGAAATGTGCCATTCCAGATAAACAACTCTGGACAACATATGCAGTCAGAGTATTTTCTGAGACAGGTAAATAATGTAAAACAATACCAATGTTATTTTAATCTCATCAACTACTGTTAACCATTCCTAAAGTGTGAATAATTTATTGAATGTATATTAAGCAAAATTTGTGCTATTTTGAGAACAGACAGTTACAACTTTGCAAGATATCGCGCCCAAAAAGCACTGGAAACCTCCCATGTTGAGGATTCGGATGGAAATAATGCACGAAGGATTGTTCCACCTAAACGATTTAGAGGTATCAGACCTGTGCAGACACTGCAAATGAAGTTAGATTTTTACAATGAAAGACAATTTCAGTTTTAACTTTTGTTTCTTGCAGAAGAAGAAATTCAGCCCAGCAAGCCAAGAAAGACACAACATTGTAAGATACATGTTAAACAAATGAAGTTGGAATGATCAAGGAAAGTTACAATGCATGTTGTCTATACATATTTTCTTTAAATGCTCATTTTGTTTTACAGTTCAAGAGGACAGTGAATCATCTCAAGGTGAAATCATTTATTTTATCATTTATCATTTATTTTACTGTCACTGCATTCATTATTAAATATGAGGTTGAACAATGAAACTAAATTATTCAGAACAGGACCATTTAGCTTCTATTTTTCCTATTGATAATAAATACTTCTTTCTTGACCTTTTGTTTTTGGCCCTGAAGATGAGATTTCCAGTTTGACAGCAAAGAAAATAAATAAACGACCAAGAAGATCAACAGATATTGAATCTGATTGTAAGTAAAAAAAAAAAAAGCCATCAACTGTCGATGATAATCTAAAAATGGGATCCCCTTTTTATGCTGTGTAAAAATGACCTAATTAAGGAAGGCCATTACATTAAGTTCCAGGAATAGCTATTCAACAAAAAATTAAAAAAATCTGTCATTATTTACTGAATAAATTTACTTCTGCTTAATAGAACAGAAGATATTTTGAAGAATGTTGGTAACTAAACAGTTTTGGAGACCCATTGACTTCCATAGTAGTTAAAAAAATAAAATGGAAGTCAATGGTGCCACAAAACTGTTTAGTTACAAACATCCTTAAAAATAGCTTCCCTAAATTTATCAGAAAAAAATGAAATTTATTCAGGTTTGGAAAATCTTGAGGGTGAACTGTTCCTTTAAGAAATGTCAAAACATCCTGCTAATGTTTTTTTTTTTTTTTCTCAGCTGGAGAGCCTGATGAGGGTATGGTCACTATGATTAACTTTCATATGTTTCTTCTATTCTGATTTTTCTACTATTATCTGATATTGTCTACTCTTTCTTTTACTGAGTTAGCCATGGAACAACCAGTAAGATCTACTGTAATGTTGCCGGAGGCACCTTACTGTGAGTACATTAAAATGTTTTCAGTCATTTGAATAGTTTCATGGAATTAAAGGAATATTCCAGGTTAAAGTAATTGTACCATATTTGTCTTATAATGTTAATCTAAAAAATGGAAATCTCTGTTTTAATGAGGCATTTACAATGTCACATTAACAAAACATTTTTTTTTTAAAGTATTACCTCATGATTTAAACAGCCTGAGTAATATTGTTTTTATGGTTTCTATCTTTTATTGTGATGTGATTACAGTTCTTTCTCCTATAACACCACAACTGCAGCCACATCAGTCAATTTCTGCCAACCGACAGAATCAAGGTACATAAAAAAAAGGATTTTCCTATATATATATATATATATATATATATATATATATATATATATATATATATATATATATATATTATTATTATTATTTTTTTTGATAACTTGTTTTAGGAAGTGTGACTGATCCACAATCTTTTCGAGATGGTAACTATTTTAATTTCTTCACAATTAGCTTATTCAGTGTCATTAACTGTCTCCCAAAAAGACTTATGTTGACTTATGGCAGCGTTCATTTTTTTAATTGCTGTAGTTAGAAATATCTCTTTTGTTTCAAAAAAATTTTGGACAGAAATCTGCAAGTTATTTGAAAGTTTGGAGAGGAGAGTAATGCTGAAACTTGACCAAATCGAGAACAACATCCAATCAGCAGTTGCAGCAATGATGCAGTCAATAAGCCAACCAAGCACCTCTGCCTCTGATCTCACAGAGATGCTAGAGGAGCCTTGTAAGACTGTGGAGGATTTAGAGAAGCTGTGCGAGAAGCTAAAAGATGCAGACTTTCGTAAGAAGATGGTATGTGCCATAAAACAGGCAACATTAGTAGTCATTGTTAACTTGTAATAATTTAAAATAATTTATTCTTGTGTTAAATTACCAATTGTAATTTTTTGTAGATTCGTTATCTGTGTCATCAGAGTGGAAGCAGTTTAGGAGATGCGATTAGGAGGATGCTCCAAAAAATTGGAGATAATGTTTTATGGGGACACTATAGTTACAAAGGGAGGAAGGGAAAACATCCATTTCGGCAGCTTCTTATAAATGATGTCATCATACGTAAGTTTCTTGCCATTATATATAAAAAAGGATACAATGCAGAAAAGGAACTTTTTTTTTCCAAGGCGGCAAATAATTCTGACATCTGTATCTATTTCATGTATTTTAAAAAATAAAAAATAAAAATAAATAAAATATATAAAAACTAGTATATCAGCCAGCTCACCCTTCTCTTCAGTGTATGTGTATTGTATATATATATATATATATATATATATATATATATATATATATATATAGCAGAAATAAATAAGATCAATGTTTGATGCTTTTGTTAAATGCTGCTTTTTTTCTAATTCTAATTTCTAGTTCCTATTTTAATAACTGTGATCTCTGTACTAAATCAAGGTGCCTGCAGTAAGGCATACCCACACCAAAAATCGCAGAGTGTTGAGGAGATGATTGCCACGACCCTAAAACATGCCCCAGATCGTGCAAAAGCAGCTAATCAGGTGAGTGCATTATAAAATGTTCAGGTATTAACAGTTAGCCAAAGAAAAGCACATCTATTCATCTCACACAGACAGACGGACAGACAGACTGATAGATAGTCTGAAGGACAGATAGATAGAACAATACAGCATACAGGCGGACTGACTTCAGTTCCAACCCTGCTCCGACACACCTGTCTGTAATTATCAAGCACCCCTGAACACCTTGATTAGCTGGTTTGATGGGGGATGGAGCTGAAATCTGCAGGATGGTCGCTCTCCAGGAGCAGGATTGGACACCCCTGCACTAAAGGAAAGAGAAACAATTACAATTGTCTGCCTTCGATGAAATCAACTGAAGATAAAAGATCTTGGCAGAGAATTAAACAACTCTACAAAAAGCATTACCAGCTTCACTTATTACTAACCAGAATTACGTTTTTGTTCTATTGCATAAATAATGCCCATTTAATTTACGAATGACTGCTTTCGTTTCTGCTCTGACAGACACAAGACCACGACACACACGTGCATAATAGAAATCAGAAATAGGCTAGGCATGAGAAGACATTGCACGCTTTTCGTCTTAAAGCCAAACTTCATAGTAAAATCAGTCGCAAATTGGAACAAGTGAACTATTTTGGAACAATTTTGTCACCTGCTTAACCATTTTGTTCCGGATGAAATGCGCAAATGCGCGCGTAATCGAGTGCCAAAAGTTGC
Source organism: Chanodichthys erythropterus (assembly GCF_024489055.1). Taxonomy (NCBI): domain Eukaryota; kingdom Metazoa; phylum Chordata; class Actinopteri; order Cypriniformes; family Xenocyprididae; genus Chanodichthys; species Chanodichthys erythropterus. The sequence goes on from NC_090228.1 coordinate 46,444,507, forward strand.
GCTAAATTATCAAAACGTTCCTTTCGCTTTACGCTGGAGACAATAAGCATAATAACATCAAAGATCATAAAAAAAAAAACAATCAATGTATGTCATAAGACTTACCTTACTTTATGTCATATTAAAATGTATTTTTCGTATGATTAGGGCCTACATAAGGCGCTCTGTCTGAGCTCGTGTCCTGTAACAAATGCGTCATGGAGACGAAGCTATTATGAGCTCACGTGTAGATCAAGCATGACGTTTGCATTTACATATACACAACTTTTATAACAACTGTCCAAATCTTCCCACTTTTACGATTTGAGTTACTGTTCACGCCAATAATGATGACATTAACAGGTACAAATGAAAACATATAAATAAGAGTGGATGCTTTTATTAACGCATGAAAAAAAAAAAAAAAAAAAACACATTTTAGATATTTTTTAAATACATATCAAATCATAGCACAACTAAATGTGTTCGTTTTGTTGTTTAGGTTGGAAGCCAACGAGAACAAGCAGAACCCCACAGCTTCCGGAGCGGACAAAGACAAGACACACGCACCCACTCACGCACCCACCCACGCACAGAAACACTTTAATTTGCTAAAGTTTATTATTAAATTGTATTGTGTTTTTTTCCAGAATAAATATTTGTGTAATTCTTCTCTTTTTTTTTTGTTAAATTATAAATGTATGTTACCTATATAGTTTTCTTGCAAACCCATTTTTCCTTTCTTATTAGTTTTACTTGGATGTCTTTGTGTATGTTTTTTATGTATTAATATATTAAATTAATGACGTTTTAATTGTTCAAATAAAATAAATAGCTGTTTAAATTGATCCTAAGAAGTTCTCACGTGTGTTTTCTTTGCTTAGAGAATAAGTAAAATAAATTTAAAATGACGTTTAGAGGACTTAATCGAAAGTCCCCTAAACGTCCCGAATGGCCGCTGAACGTCCTGTGAACGTCCCCGTGAACGTCCGGAGGACGTCTTTGCGAACGTCCCCGGGACAGCGAGAGGACCCTACACATGGACGTTCGGGGGACGTTCGCAGAGGCCATTCAGGGGACGTCCTGGGGACCTTTTTTTGTTAGCTGGGATGGACCACGTCGCTACAACGTTCTCCATGGTATTAACCAGCGACGTCTTTTGAGGACGTGCCCGCAACGTTTCTGGAACGTTAGCCAAGATTCTAAAAAATGGAACATTACCACGACGTCCTCACAACGTTGTCATAAAGTAATGTCACGCTGACCAAATGACGACTAACTGACGACGTCGTCACAATGTACTGTGTTTGCTGGGCATACCCTCTATAGAGCTTGGCAAACTACGTCACTGCGCGTTGCATTCTGGGTAGTCGCCGCCATGTTTTAGGTCACGCTCAGGAGCGTACAATGACAATAAATACAACTCACCAGATGAAAAAACGACTGTAATTACGCTAATTTTTTTAAAGAGCTGCTTGTACTTGCTGAAAATAAATGGACTTATATTTTAATCTCGTGTTCATTCGATCGCTCAGTCGTGTGGCCAGGACACGATATACACACACATAGAAATCATACTGACGCCTTCTATCGGACCACACACAGGACCAAAGTGATTTCTCTACTGCAGTTTTTAATAACTAAGTGGCACCGATATATCTGCCAGATAAAATAATAAACACAATATTGATTGATCTCAGCCAGCATATCATCATATCGCCCTGATTTCTTCATGTTAAAGCATTAAGGGATAACATCATGACCATCTGTAATGCAGCTCTGAAATGAATTATATTGTGGAGTTTTACTGGACCTAAATGGAATAAATACGTGATTTCTTACAGAGAGAAGCTTAACAATGAATCAAAGATGTGCTGCTTTATGAACACGGAGTGATCGCAATGAGCTATTTCACAAATAACATTTCTAAACGTGTTTTCGTACATTATTAATGGCGTGAGCACATACATATTCAAACAGATCAGAAGTTATGAATCTGTATTAAATACAAATGACAAAGCCACATTTTGGTCAAGTTTATTTTCATTGAGTTTCACTTTCACCATTGTGAACAAGCATTTTTCTCTCATAAAGAAAACACTTAATGGACAGTGACTTAATGTGTAATAAGACGGGTTCTGTTCATATTCTGGGCTCATCTGCTTTGCTGTACATATAGTTTCTATGGGAGGAGAACGTTTAACGTGAAATTAAACGCGTTGCGTTCAAATTCTGGGCTATTAGTATGATGTTTACTTACATTACGCCAGCATTACGCCACGTTAAGCTTTTTATAATGTCCCGAAAATGGGACAAAATGGCGCTCCATTTCACACCCGTTTTCCACGCTGGTCAGTATATGCAGATAGTTAATAACACAGCCAGCGTTCACCATTCTAATATGTTTTTAACTGTATAATATAAATTTTAACATCTTCCTCCACTATTTCCCAGTCTCTACTGTACTGTCCGTGACCTAAAGTCCCAGAATGCAATGCGTTGCTGACGTCACGTTCCCAGACTCTATAGAACTGAAGCCAAAATGGACGCGATGGGCACCTGGGTATGCGCAGAAAGAATCGTCAGTGGAGCCTGGAGCCAGAGTCGTGGTATCAAACTTCTGCCCAGACGACTGCGACATCATTGATGTATTTTAAATAGGCTATATAAATTATACACAATTTAAAATTCTACCTATAAAATAACAGGCTATTCTGTTTCTAGAGCAATAATATTTTTGAAACGGCAAATTTAGTAGATAAACTCAATATAATATGCCACTAGAAACAACTCTAAAATGTCAGAAACGGTCCTGCCATTTTAAATAAAGGGTTAACGTAATAGGAGATCGATTGCTGTAGACAGTGCTCTATAATTAATTATAGTAGGATATCATTAATTTTGTCCTGCTAATTATTATTTTATACCCATAAAAATAATTAGTAACTGCCAGATAATGATCACCTGTTTTTTTTCCGTCATGGCTAACGTTAGGCGTGTTATCTTAACTAATAACGTTTATTAATTAGCTTATGAAGCACATTTAAGAAAAGCTCAAATATCCGTCAGATCCTGTAGGTCGGTTAGTACAGTTTACTGCTGAACAACTCATTTTGTTGGTGTGAAATAACACAGAAATTGAAAATTAATAGTTATTTATTTATCTTCAATCTCTTCTCGAAGCCCCGACAGTCCTCAGAGAAGCTGTCAATCAACCGTGAATCACAATGACACGCCCTGTTTCTACAGCACCAAATTGCTAGCTAAAATCAAACGTATCACAAAAACGAACAATTGAATATAAATCAGCGTGATAACAACTACCTTAAATGACCAAAACCATCTTTCGGAAAATTTTATTTGAAGCATAATTTATTTTTATGTTTTAACTTAAGTCTCATTCATCTGCATTGAGAGGGTGGGGTTTATAACTTGTACTGCATCCAGCCTCCAGGGGGCGATCAAAGAGCCCGCAGCTTCACTTTTCAGGATGTATGAGGCAAACCCGGTCCACACGAAACCACTGAAATGACTCAAAACGATGTAGTTTACATGCCAGACCATTATGTGGCGCTGTAATTTTGCCACAGAGATACACTTAAAGCAGCGAACAAGACTTGGAGCATGCGCATAAACCTTGAACGCTGTATACAAAAAATGTAGTAAAGCTTAGAAATAACGCTTTATTTTTGGCTCGGTAGCTTCTGCAGCATGAACACAAGCATCTAGAGCAGTGGTCGCCAACCCGTCGATCGCGATCGACCGGTCGATCTTTATCACTGTTCCAGTAGCTCGCGAAAATAACAGAAATATCTCCAGTCTTTGTACTGTAGTTTTGTATTTATTTTATTTTTGGGAGCTACTGGGACAGACAGATAAAGGTAAATAGCCCACATCATTTCTGAGTCTGTAAACGGCCGTTAACAAGAGGCCAGAGACGCTTAAAACGGACGCAAAGAGGAGAGAATTCTGTAGCAGGCAGAGCAGCTCACTGTTCACGATGCTCGAAATATAGGAAGAAAATATAAATATTGAATTTGGGTGAGGGCTTATATGAATGCATCTTTAAAAGGAGATCAGTCTTCAGAAAGATTTCGATGGCAATGGCATTTTATTTTCATCTTACCTTAGAATATAGTAGCTAATTATTAGCGCATTTCAGTATTGTTTACAGCGGTAACCAAGGAAACACTGTATTACTGCTGCTCCATAAGCGCCACCTGCTGTTGAATTTACGTTTTTGTTTCATGCTTTTTTGTGTATGTAGCATAATTGTAAATTACAATTTCACAAAGATAAAGTCAGACTGTTATGGAAGCCCGTTTCCGCCACTAAAAAAAAAAAAAAAAACGCCACTTAAAAAAAAAAAAAAAAAAAAGCCACTAAAAAAAAAAAAAAAAGATTAATTGCGACTTTTTATCTCAGAATTGCGAGTTATAAAGTCAGAATTCTGAGATATAAACTCGCAATTGCGTGATAAAAAGTCAGAATTCTGAGATAAAAAGTCACAATTGCGAGTTATAAAGTCAGAATTCTGAGATAAAAAGTCGCAATTGCGTGATAAAAAGTCAGAATTCTGAGATAAAAAGTCGCAATTGCGAGTTATAAAGTCAGAATTCTGAGATAAAAAGTCGCAATTGCGTGATATAAAGTCAGAATTCTGAGATATAAAGTCGCAATTGCGAGTTATAAAGTCAGAATTCTGAGATATAAAGTCGCAATTGCGTGATATAAAGTCAGAATTCTGAGATATAAAGTCGCAATTGCAAATTATAAAGTCAGAATTCTGAGATATAAAGTCGCAATTGCGTGATAAAAAGTCAGAATTCTGAGATATAAAGTCGCAATTGCGTGATATAAAGTCAGAATTCTGAGATATAAAGTCGCAATTGCGAGTTATAAAGTCAGAATTCTGAGATAAAAAGTCGCAGTTGCGAGTTATAAAGTCAGAATTCTGAGATAAAAAGTCGCAATTGCGTGATAAAAAGTCAGAATTCTGAGATATAAAGTCACAATTGCGTGATATAAAGTCAGAATTCTGAGATATAAAGTCGCAATTGCGAGTTATAAAGTCAGAATTCTGAGATAAAAAGTCGCAATTGCGTGATAAAAAGTCAGAATTCTGAGATATAAAGTCGCAATTGCGTGATATAAAGTCAGAATTCTGAGATATAAAGTCGCAATTGCAAATTATAAAGTCAGAATTCTGAGATATAAAGTCGCAATTGCGTGATAAAAAGTCAGAATTCTGAGATATAAAGTCGCAATTGCGTGATATAAAGTCAGAATTCTGAGATATAAAGTCGCAATTGCGAGTTATAAAGTCAGAATTCTGAGATAAAAAGTCGCAGTTGCGTGATAAAAAGTCAGAATTCTGAGATATAAAGTCGCAATTGCGAGTTATAAAGTCACAATTCTGAGATATAAAGTCACAATTGCGAGTTATAAAGTCAGAATTCTGAGATAAAAAGTCGCAATTGCGTGATAAAAAGTCAGAATTCTGAGATATAAAGTCGCAATTGCGTGATATAAAGTCAGAATTCTGACTTTATTTCTCACGTTTCCTTTCAGTGCGACTGGCCATACCATCAGGATTGCTGCTTATACAGCTTCGTTAAAATGGAACACATCATAAAGGATTATTTTCAGCGCGGATTTACGAATAAAGAAATTTTGATCTTACTGGAGGAGACACATAACATAAAGATTAGCCTCCGGACATTAGAAAGAACATTATGCAGGAATCAGTTGTGGCGGAGGCACAATAAAACTGACGAAGCTGAAGTGGCACATTTTATACACCAACAGCTTCAGACATCCGGACGGCAGCACGGCTATCGCTGGATGCACCAGAAATCTTGGATGTCCGGAATTGTTACAGACAGAGAAACTGTCCGTCAGTTGATGCGACTGTTAGATGGACAAGGAGTTGATTTGCGTGCTCATGGGCGTCTGCGGCGACGCGTGTATAACAGTCGCGGGCCAAATTATGTTTGGCATATAGACGGGTACGATAAATTAAAACCTTACGGAATATGCATAAACGGATGCATCAGGGGCGTAAATTTCGTCGGACAGTAGGGGGGGACAATAAACATAAAATTTCTCAAGAGCAATTTTTGAAGGGGACACAAATAATACAGCCACAATTTTACTTATAAAGGATATATGCAGGGGTTAAATTGAGCCGGGGCCGTCCGGGGCTGAGCCCCGGCACATAGGCTTATCAGGGCTCGACATTAACGCTTAATTTTTTGAAGGGGCAAGAGAAAGAGAGCTTTACTTGTCCTGATTAAAACATCAATAACAAAAATAGTTAGGGAATCACCAAAACGCAAGCATGATTCTATTACATTTAGTGTAAGTGGCGATTGATAATGGATAATATAAATATTTAATAATAAATATTTTATTAATGAATGATTCAGCGTTTTGAACGAATCGGTTGAGTCAAAGATTCAGTAATAGCCTATTCCAAAACACCTGCCTCATTCTTGAATGAATCAGCCATTTGAACAAATCGTTTGAATGAATGACTAGGACAGTCACTTGCCGCCACCTACTGCCAGTTCAGTTTCATGTTTAAATTTTCCCAACATTTCTTATTTGTATATTCAAAAATATTTAAAGAATATCATAACATTATTTAATGCAGTTGTAATTTTTCAGTGTAAATTATTTAATTTGATTCATAACAGTCCTGCTTTATTTTTCTTATTGAATTTATTGATCAAATGTAAAAAAAAAAAATGAAATAAGATTAGGGGAAAAAATGCCCTTGGGGTAAATATCACAAATATGCAGATATAAATATGCAAAAGCTGACGGAACACTGTTGAGAATATAGCTTAAAAATTATATTATATTTAAAAAAATAAATTATATTTACACCAAAAAAAAATCCAATTTTTTCCAGACAACTTTTTTGGTCGGACAAGTGACCAATTTACTTGTCCAAAGGACAATACCCTGTATTTTGTATTGATATGCTCTCCTTTAGGCCTACAGAAAGATTTTGTTATCAGATGTAGCTTTGCACACTGCCAACATCTAGAATGATTTTGATCTGCATTTTAGTGTTCATAGCAGAGGGCTCTGTCGACTTATTTTTAGTTTGTCAATTGATAAGATTTTGTAGGCTTTGCATACTCATGTGCACTCCTCGAAAGCCGGAAACCACAGAGCCCCCCCACATAAGAAATCCAAATTTAACCCCTGGATATATGTAATGTTACACAGAAGAAAACCTTACTACTATTATTAGTGTAGCATGTAGACTGCCATTATGCTCAATGTTTCTCTTTGGTTCAATAAAAAAAACTTACTAAATTGACCAAAATATTCAAAATCATTTATTTATTTGAATATTTTTGAAGTTTTTTACAACCAAGTCACCAAAATACGATGAATATACTTTGAGCAAAACCCAACACACAACAGTAAATCTTCTAGCCTTATTACAGTTCACATATTCTTATCACACTGTTAATTGTTGTTGGTGTGGGTGACATACAGGGGCGGACTGGCCATCTGTGTGATCTGGAGAATCACAGAACGGCCGGTACTCCAGGACGGCCGGCGGGCCGGCCCACCACCCGCCACGCACGCAGTCATCACCTGTTTTTTTCCCCCACTAATCTGTTTCACACTCCAGTACTGTAGGTGGCAGCAATGCACCTTTAAGTTGGATGTCAGCTGCACTGGCCGTGGCCGCCAAGTAAGGAGAAGAAGTGGAAGAGTAGGAAGAAACCAACAGCAAAGACGTTAGATAGAAGAAGCATAGAAACAAACAAACAATATGCATAACGCGGCTGCGGGTAAAAAACAGAAAGAAAAGGGTGGGGCTGAGAAGGCGAGAGAAAAAAAAATGCGGAATTTAGATACTGAAGCCGCTAAATGTCGCAAAATAACTGACCACATGCAGTAGCTAATACTAAGAAATATTGAAGATTTTGAATACAGAAGCTACATTTGTAATGGTGTATTTTCATTTAGATGTGGTATTATTTGTGCAGTAAGATTAATTACTGCATAAGTTAATTAAGATTATTAAGTAATAAATTCATTTTAAGACAGCATGGAATAGATTGTATAATATGCTGTTATAACAGCATATTATATAATCTATTCCATGCTATCTTGGAATAAAAATTCCAAAAATTTTTTTAAAATCCATTCCATCATTTGTTTATTCAGGTTGAGCTTCCGCGCGCCGATTGCTTTGGGCCGGGCCTAGTCAAAGTCCAGGGCCGTTTTTTAGTCCCAGTCCGTCCCTGGTGACATAGTATCCAACAAGCTATTGTAAACAAGCTACCAAACACGCTAGGTAACATTATAATTGCTAAAATAGCGGACTCACGGAAAAAAAAATCATGTTATCATCTTGCTTTTTTTTTTATGCCTAATTACTCAGCGTCGTCAGCATTAAAGCAAAAATAACCACTTCATCCGATGTTTTTGAATAAAATAGCCTTAACAGCCTACTTACTAGAGCTCCTCTCAACTACCGTCTGTCTTCTCTCCCGCCGGCGCCGCCGGATTTCTACACGCACGAGTGTGACGTGCGCGGTGGACCAAACCACTGTGAGGCAAGGGAGAGGTGACTCAAAATGTTTCTAAACTTAAAACGCCTGTTTGCGTTTGTATTGCTTTACTTCTTACACAATTATTTTAAAAATATATCATTTATTTACAATACTTAGAGTGGTATTTAATTATATTTTTTTGGGGGGACAGCACTCAGATAGGGGGGGTCATGTCCCCCCCGTCCCCCCCGCGATTTACGCCCCTGGACACAACAAGGCTGTTATCAAATGAAATCAGTATTAACAAAATCCATCTTTGAATCTCATGTGCTGCGTCAGAATTGATATTTATATGTACTTACACAGATTCAATCTGTTAAATATGCAGTTCAGTCATTAAACTCTAGATTTGATGGTCCTTAACACAATCTGAAAATATCCACAGCATTAACTACTCGGCACAAGCTGATTGGTTCATGTTACATATGCAGCCAATAGGCTTGCTCCTTTAGGTTTCCTCTGACACCCTCCACCTTTCCCAACTTGCTACAGGGTTATTATATATGCTATTCTTGCAGCAGCATCAGTGTTGGGCTAGTTACTCAAAAAAAAAAAAAAAATGTATTACTCATTAATATTTACTCCTTTCAAAGTAATATAACTACTTATTACTTTCTGGCAACAGTACTTACACTACTATTTACATTACTTTTTTAAAAAATTGAAAGGAAACCGCCAGTGTGGTGGCATAATTTCACGAGCATGAGCCAGTACTTTTGTTGCAAATTACATACAATATGTACAATGCAGAAGTCTTAGGCACATTCATATTATTTAAGCCATTTATATCTTTTGAAATGTATCAGCAGGAAATATTACTTTTTGCATTTCGTAACATTCCTTTTGCTGTTAAATGTAATAAACCTGTGAAATTGTATGCACAAGGAGTCTGACAACAGTCAGTGATCCACACTTGATCACATAATTTAGGGATCTGGGATTACAAAATGAAACAGAATAAACTTAGACGCTTGAAAGAAAGCAACCTGCAAAGCTGTCTGTAAATGTGTAAGTGTACCTACGACAAAAGCTGTTTTAAACACCAAGGGTGTTAACACCAAATATTGATTTAATATAGTTAATAGAAGTTATTTCATAATATCTATTCATGACATTGAAAGCATCCTCACTTTACAGTATGCCTAAAACTTTTCGCATTACTGTAGCTTTGCAGGCAGCTTTCTTTCAGTTTTCTTCAGTGTGCTGTAGACATTGCCACAGTTCGTCTGGATTTAGTCTGTCTCAGTTTTTTTCTTTTTCTTCATGTAATCCCAGATGGACTCAATTAAAGTCAGATCAGACTTGTGGAGCATCAGCTGTTGTCAGAAATGTCCCTGGATTATTTATGTTAAATATTATAATTAATAGCAAAGGGAATGTTTGCTAATGTAAACTAATATTTCTTACTGACACACTACAACAAAAGATATAATCAACTTTCAAAAATAAAAAAAATAAATACATTATCGGTGTGAACAATACTCACACCAATTATTACACAGTAGCTTCGAATAGTGCATATGAGTTGTGCCTATTTAATTATTTATTCAATACACATTGAGCTGCTATTGTACCATCAGTCTTTTTCTTAGCTGTTGCTCAGCCACAGGGAGTGTTAAAGGTTTGTAAAAGCAAACTAAGGGCAGCATTGAGGGTAATTCCTTACTTTTTTCAAGTAACTAGTAAAGTATAGTTGCATTACTTTTTAATTTACAAGAAAACATCTGAGTAATTTTTTCAAGAAAGCAACTCCAGTTACTTTATTTCCCATTTATTGACTGACAGCAATCAGGGCAGAGTAAGTGCAGAGGCCTTGTGTGCACTGTGTAAACATAGTACTACACTAAATGCCAACATGCATTTACTCATCTCACTTGCACAAAAGCAGATTCAGTATGCCTCAAAATGAATGAAAACAGTGAAATGCAAACTCAGAACATTACGCAAACCTGCAATTATTGAATATGTTAAATAATACAAATATTCTATATGTATTTAATCCTGTTATAATAGCCAGTGTCTTTGCTGCTTCTTCAATTTGAAAGGTTTGTTTGAGCTTCACTGTCTACTGTACAGACAAGAATTTACATTAGCTTCAGCCTCAGGCTTATTCATTTGACTTTTGCCATAAAAGGGCTTTTTTACATTTGCCAAAAATAGAGTTGTGTATATAAAAAATAAACAAGCAATCCCAGCCCAGATTAAAAAAGTAGCTCAGTAATGTAATTAGTTACTTTTTTAGGTAGTAACTCGATACTGTAATGCATTACTTTTAAAAGTAACTTTCCCCAACACTGACAATGGGTAATGGATTCTTGAGCAACAATGCAAAGCTCAGGAGTATGGTTCAAGGTTATTTTGCAAGACTTATCACTATAAATCACATTTATCACTATAAAAGGCAACAATAATAAAAATGATCAAAGTGAAATATAACTTCTTCTTACGTTTAATTGTGTCTTAGATACTCTTGATTTATTGTGATGTCCACATCTGTTTGTCAATGAACAATGACAACAGAGCCTTTGAACAGAGAAGCTTGTTTTGAGACTTGTGTGAGATGTAATGTTCAAACAAAAAGTTAAATAAAAGTATATAGGCTATATATATATATATATATATATATATATATATTATTGTGAGGATTAAGTTAGAATGTTAGATCAAATACCAGCCATGGACAGCAAAGTCATATTTTGTATTGTTATGTCACTGTTTTAAGAAATAAAACATATGATATATACTGTATATATATTTATACAGTACAGTCCAAAAGTTTGGAACCACTAAGATTTTTAATGTTTTTAAAAGAAGTTTCGTCTGCTCACCAAGGCTACATTTATTTAATTAAAAATACAGTAAAAAACAGTAATATTGTGAAATATTATTACAATTTAAAATAACTGTGTACTATTTAAATATATTTGACAAAGTAATTTATTCCTGTGATGCAAAGCTGAATTTTCAGCATCATTACTCCAGTCTTCAGTGTCACATGATCCTTCAGAAATCATTCTAATATGATGATTTGCTGCTCAATAAACATTTATGATTATTTTCAATGTTGAAAACAGTTGTGTACTTTTTTTCAGGATTCCTTGATGAATAGAAAGTTCAAAAGAACAGCATTTATCTGAAATACAAAGCTTCTGTAGCATTATACACTACCGTTCAAAAGTTTGGGGTCAGTAAGAATTTTTATTTTTATTTTTTTGAAAAGAAATTAAAGAAATGAATACTTTTATTCAGCAAGGATGCATTAAATCAATCAAAAGTGGCAGTAAAGACATTTATAATGTTACAAAAGATTAGATTTCAGATAAACACTGTTCTTTTGAATTTTCTATTCATCAAATAATCCTGAAAAAAAATATTGTACACAAATATTTTGTACAATTGTACACATTAAATTTGCAGCAAATCATCACATTAGAATGATTTCTGAAGGATCATGTGACACTGAAGACTGGAGTAATGATGCTGAAAATTCAGCTTTGATCACAGGAATAAATTACTTTGTGAAATATATTCAAATAGAAAACAGTTATTTTAAATTGTAATAATATTTATATTAATAATAATAACAGAATATTATTTTTTACTGTATTTTTAATTAAATAAATGTAGCCTTGGTGAGCAGACGAAACTTCTTTTAAAAACATTAAAAATCTTAGTGGTTCCAAACTTTTGGACTGTACTGTATTTTTTTTTTTTATTGAACAATTAATGGAATATTAAATATTCTATAAATAGTATAAAAAGTGTGCTCACAGTCCAGCCATCAATACTGTTTGTTGCCTCGTGATTGGTTGTGACCTTTAAGAAAATGGGAAAAGTTAATTACATGTTTAAACATTCAGGAGACAATTTCAAATATCACTGTTATGTGTAACAAAAGAATTCAAGACAAACGCAAAAGGATGAAAAAGGATCTTTACAGGTGGTAGTTGCTCCAAACACTAACTTTGGATTTCCTACAAGGTAAAGACAATAATGATGAAGACTTACTCCTTAAATAGCACAGCCAGCTTGAGGCCATTCCTTTTCCGTTCAGAACTTATAACCTTGATGTTCCCTCTTGTGGTCCAAGGTTGCAGACACAGATCTTATTTTAGTGCATAAAAATATATTATTATTAATATTATTATTACTGCAATATTACATTCAAATAGCTTGTAATGAGGAAAGTAGGCTAATATACCATTTTCTAGTCCTCCAAGTCCAGTCCTTGAAGGATCAGTTCACGAAGTCGGAGGTAAAGGTCTGTAATTTCATAAACATCATCTGGCATGACAAGGTTATGCTCAGCCATGAGTTGTACACATAGTTGAAAGACATCCTCATCACAAGGATAGTCTTTAAACAAACACTCCTCCAGGCAAATACTCAGTTTCATTTCTGAAACTGGATGCAAGAAATTCTGCACGCCATATAAGCTGGGAACAGAAAACATGATTGAAGGTCGGCCACTGGGGGCACGTGGATTGTGAGTTGGCCGTATCCTGTGGCTATTCCAAGCACTGACCGTTTCATCTAGCTCTTCCTTCAATAAAGAAAAGAAATAGGAAAAAAAAAAATTGTTAATCATATTGGTGACATTCTACAATAAGGTTACATTTATTACTTTATTAATGAAAAATTATTAATTTGTTATTATAATAATTAATTTATTGAATGAAAAATGAACAATGCATGTATTACAGTATTTATTAAATTTTGTTAATGTTAGTTAATGACAATACAGACATTCATTGTTAGTTCATGTTAATTCATAATGCACTGAATAATGTTAACAAACACATTTGATGTTTAATAATTCATTTGTTCATAAAACATTAACTAAGATCAATAAATGCTCTAAGTATTGTTTATTAGTTCATGCTGTCTAAAGTAGGTTCCTTTACTAATGTTTTAATCCAAGTCCAATACTCTTTATAACCACCATGAACTAAATGTGTTACCTGAATGAAATGCTGGAAGCAAAACTGGATAAGAGATTTATCGATGAAGGTGTCCACAAAGTGTCCATCTTCTTTTAGTTGTTCAAAATGATCCATCCAAAACTGTATGCACTGGCTTCTCAAGGTGGACCACCATCGTTCAATTCTCTGGTTCCCAGTGCTTGGACCAAGTGTGACACATTCTGCACTTGCAGTGTCTCTGAAAAATGTTTGCATCTCTGCAATATGAGTGTTTTCAGTTCCATGGTCGATGCGAATTCTGTGTGGGCATCCCCTATTATCAGCAACAGCTTGTATAAAATAACCTGCAATTACTCGTGGGTTATTATTTGTTTTATACGCTTCAAGCCAGATCATTTTTCTTGAAAATCCATCTATGCATCCCAGGGGCGTAAATCGCGGGGGGGACGGGGGGGACATGACCCCCCCTATCTGAGTGCTGTCCCCCCAAAAAAATATAATTAAATACCACTCTAAGTATTGTAAATAAATGATATATTTTTAAAATAATTGTGTAAGAAGTAAAGCAATACAAACGCAAACAGGCGTTTTAAGTTTAGAAACATTTTGAGTCACCTCTCCCTTGCCTCACAGTGGTTTGGTCCACCGCGCACGTCACACTCGTGCGTGTAGAAATCCGGCGGCGCCGGCGGGAGAGAAGACAGACGGTAGTTGAGAGGAGCTCTAGTAAGTAGGCTGTTAAGGCTATTTTATTCAAAAACATCGGATGAAGTGGTTATTTTTGCTTTAATGCTGACGACGCTGAGTAATTAGTCATAATAAAAAAAAAGCAAGATGATAACATGATTTTTTTTTTCCGTGAGTCCGCTATTTTAGCAATTATAATGTTACCTAGCGTGTTTGGTAGCTTGTTTACAATAGCTTGTTGGATACTATGTCACCAGGGACGGACTGGGACTAAAAAACGGCCCTGGACTTTGACTAGGCCCGGCCCAAAGCAATCGGCGCGCGGAAGCTCAACCTGAATAAACAAATGATGGAATGGATTTTAAAAAAATTTTTGGAATTTTTATTCCAAGATAGCATGGAATAGATTATATAATATGCTGTTATAACAGCATATTATACAATCTATTCCATGCTGTCTTAAAATGAATTTATTACTTAATAATCTTAATTAACTTATGCAGTAATTAATCTTACTGCACAAATAATACCACATCTAAATGAAAATACACCATTACAAATGTAGCTTCTGTATTCAAAATCTTCAATATTTCTTAGTATTAGCTACTGCATGTGGTCAGTTATTTTGCGACATTTAGCGGCTTCAGTATCTAAATTCCGCATTTTTTTCTCTCGCCTTCTCAGCCCCACCCTTTTCTTTCTGTTTTTTACCCGCAGCCGCGTTATGCATATTGTTTGTTTGTTTCTATGCTTCTTCTATCTAACGTCTTTGCTGTTGGTTTCTTCCTACTCTTCCACTTCTTCTCCTTACTTGGCGGCCACGGCCAGTGCAGCTGACATCCAACTTAAAGGTGCATTGCTGCCACCTACAGTACTGGAGTGTGAAACAGATTAGTGGGGGAAAAAAACAGGTGATGACTGCGTGCGTGGCGGGTGGTGGGCCGGCCCGCCGGCCGTCCTGGAGTACCGGCCGTTCTGTGATTCTCCAGATCACACAGATGGCCAGTCCGCCCCTGTATGTCACCCACACCAACAACAATTAACAGTGTGATAAGAATATGTGAACTGTAATAAGGCTAGAAGATTTACTGTTGTGTGTTGGGTTTTGCTCAAAGTATATTCATCGTATTTTGGTGACTTGGTTGTAAAAAACTTCAAAAATATTCAAATAAATAAATGATTTTGAATATTTTGGTCAATTTAGTAAGTTTTTTTTATTGAACCAAAGAGAAACATTGAGCATAATGGCAGTCTACATGCTACACTAATAATAGTAGTAAGGTTTTCTTCTGTGTAACATTACATATATCCAGGGGTTAAATTGGGATTTCTTATGTGGGGGGGCTCTGTGGTTTCCGGCTTTCGAGGAGTGCACATGAGTATGCAAAGCCTACAAAATCTTATCAATTGACAAACTAAAAATAAGTCGACAGAGCCCTCTGCTATGAACACTAAAATGCAGATCAAAATCATTCTAGATGTTGGCAGTGTGCAAAGCTACATCTGATAACAAAATCTTTCTGTAGGCCTAAAGGAGAGCATATCAATACAAAATACAGGGTATTGTCCTTTGGACAAGTAAATTGGTCACTTGTCCGACCAAAAAAGTTGTCTGGAAAAAATTGGATTTTTTTTTGGTGTAAATATAATTTATTTTTTTAAATATAATATAATTTTTAAGCTATATTCTCAACAGTGTTCCGTCAGCTTTTGCATATTTATATCTGCATATTTGTGATATTTACCCCAAGGGCATTTTTTCCCCTAATCTTATTTCATTTTTTTTTTTTTTACATTTGATCAATAAATTCAATAAGAAAAATAAAGCAGGACTGTTATGAATCAAATTAAATAATTTACACTGAAAAATTACAACTGCATTAAATAATGTTATGATATTCTTTAAATATTTTTGAATATACAAATAAGAAATGTTGGGAAAATTTAAACATGAAACTGAACTGGCAGTAGGTGGCGGCAAGTGACTGTCCTAGTCATTCATTCAAACGATTTGTTCAAATGGCTGATTCATTCAAGAATGAGGCAGGTGTTTTGGAATAGGCTATTACTGAATCTTTGACTCAACCGATTCGTTCAAAACGCTGAATCATTCATTAATAAAATATTTATTATTAAATATTTATATTATCCATTATCAATCGCCACTTACACTAAATGTAATAGAATCATGCTTGCGTTTTGGTGATTCCCTAACTATTTTTGTTATTGATGTTTTAATCAGGACAAGTAAAGCTCTCTTTCTCTTGCCCCTTCAAAAAATTAAGCGTTAATGTCGAGCCCTGATAAGCCTATGTGCCGGGGCTCAGCCCCGGACGGCCCCGGCTCAATTTAACCCCTGCATATATCCTTTATAAGTAAAATTGTGGCTGTATTATTTGTGTCCCCTTCAAAAATTGCTCTTGAGAAATTTTATGTTTATTGTCCCCCCCTACTGTCCGACGAAATTTACGCCCCTGGTTGTGTCTGGTTATTAAAACTGAATTTATTGGTTATATTTAAAATACTTGGATAAAAGATGACTAAGCTTGCCTATTGGAAAAACTTTATTTCTGTCACTGCCTCATACTTACTAAGACTCAGTAGTTATAGTATGTGACCACTTTCCTGTCTGACAACTAAATGTGAGTCTCTGTTATCTGTTTAGGGTTAATAATGGCATACAATGTATTCATTTTCTCTCATGTCTCTTTAGAATACCATGTACCAATACCAATTACACTTCTACTGGGGATCCTGATTCATATGCTGTGGACATAATTAGGCTCCAGGCTCTATGAGCCTACTGTAAGTATCCAGTAAGTATCGCTTTATACTATAAAGGTTGAAACACTGTGGTCACATGACCTGTTTTAAATGTCTTTACAAGCTTTCTGGGCCTTGAAAAAGGGAGTGCTATAGCTGGCAATGCAGGACTCATTTATTTATTTATGATTTAATGCCATATCAGCAGCAATGGCTATATTCATGGCAATCAGCAGTATCACTTCAATACATTGTTTACAATAATTTAACAATTTTGTCTTAAAAACAATCACTATACAAAATCAGGCATATATACCAATAACAACAACATTAATAATAACAACAATTACATAGTCTTTCAATTGAATATTGGGCAGAAATTCTAAAATTACTCCAGGAGAAACCTATTTAAAAATGTCCATTAATGTGTTCTCTGTATAAAACCGTTGTCTTAACATTATTTAAAAAAGCACATTCTATTAAAATATGTTTTACACTTAAATTCTTACACAAATCACAGACCGGTTTCTCTTCCACCTTCAATAAATATGAATGAGTGAGTCTTGAATGTCCAATTCGGCATCTACAACCTGGTCGTATCTGTTTTCAAAATAATAACTTATAAGTCCTTGATTTAAAACTGGATTCACCTTATATAATTTGTTATTTACCCATTCGTTCCATTTCATTTGCCATTTATTGTAAATGTACAGGTTCAATAAGGTTTAACGTCAGATGCTGGTATTTTACATTCTGTCATTTCCAAATGAAGTGCTTCCTTTGCTGCTTTATCTGCTTGTTTATTACCAGTCAATCCTATATGGCCTGGTATCCAACAAAAAACAACATTAACATCTTGTTTCTTTAAAGAGTCCACTTTTCCTATTATGCTGATAATTATAGGATGTTCAGTTTTCAAAGAATCTAAGTGCACTTGTAGGCAGGATTTAGAATCTGTGCAAATTAAAAAATTACGTTGTTGTTCCTTCTCCATTTGTTCAAGAGCTAGAACTAATGCACAAGCTTCAGCTGTGGAAATTGAACTTTGTCCAGAAATACACTTGCCATAGCGTTTTGACCCAATCACTATTGCGGCAGATACCCGACTGTCTGACTTTGATCCATCTGTGTACACAGGTACATGAGTTGGTAAGCTGTGTCTTATCAATGCAGGCCTCACTGCCTCACCATCAGATTCAGTCAACAATATCTTAATTTGTGTTCAGAAGGTCTTACGGCTGTGGAATTACATGAGGGTGAGTAATTAATGACAGAAATTTCATTTTTGGGTGAACTAACCCTTTTATATTCTCCCATTATGATTCCTTGTGCATGTTTATACAAAAATCATAGCGATGTTGAATTATTAATGATTAATGATTTGTGTTTTCACAGGGCAGGAATAATTTGTTCCATAATATCAACATTCATGCACAAAGGAGGACAGCATGCTGTGGCAAATAGAGATCTGGTTATTTAGGGCCAGATTAACAGGGCAAATTATCATTAGAGCTTAATTCCATAAACATGCCGATGGGGGAAATTCTGCAAGGCAAGTGATTTACTGACAACGCACACATTTTATAACACAGACGCAGACAGATAATTTTCATAATGACCTCCACCTTCTCAGTGCTAGTTCTTCACTGCATTTCTTTAGTAAATCCTGACAGTAGTTTTTAATGGCTGGCTTATGCTGTTAGTAATTCTGGCCCTTAGTTTTAGTAGGTAAAAACAAAAAAAAACAACAAAAAAAAATCTCTCTCTCTCTCTCTCTATATATATATATTGCATAATCATATTCATATATATATATATTTGAATATGATTATGCAATTACTCTATTTTGTTTAAAGTTTTTATTCTTATTTGTAGTAGCTTTATGTAACCCAATTAGTGTTGATGCATAAAAATGTATTGAAATGATGGATTGTATAAAAGAATACTTTGTATAAGAATGATGTTAATTGCTATTATGTATGCATGTATACTTAACCATGTTGAAGTAGCTTGTATATGGCTGCTTTACTTTACTATATGTTTGTTAAAAAGAAATATTAAACTGTAGTGTATAGTACGGAATAACAGTTACCTGTACTTAGAGTAGAGAATATTTATGTATTAGATACAAGGAAATTGTAATGCTGTAGATAAGACATATTTTACAGACGAAATGAAGACAGACACAGAGAAGAGCTAACAGGAGAAAACACAGGCTACGTCAGAAACACCTTAAAAGAATTGTGGAAGACTTGGCAACTCTCCAGCTGATGACAGAAGAGAATTTAACATCAGCAGTGAACTGTTTGAGTATAAAAGACTGATGAGAAGACTGGCTAGACAGATACTGATTGAGCAGTGTCTCTCGACATTGAAACTTTGCTTTGTTTTGTTAACTTTGTTAGCCATTATTTTTGGTAAATTTTCATTAAAATGATTAAATTGCAAATATTTTTGCAAATTTGTTTTTTATATATAATAATGAATGTTTCTTGAGCATCAAATCATCATATTAGATTATTTCTGAAGGATCATGTGACACTGAAGACTGAAAATTGCTGAAAATTCAGCTTTGATCACAGGAATAAATTACCCTTTACTGTATATTGACATAGAAAACAGCTGTTTTAAATAGGAATAATATTTCACAATATTACTGTTTTATCTGTATTTTTATTCAAATAAATGCAGGCTTGGCAAGCAGAAGATACTTCTTTTGAAACATAAAAAAAAAAAAAATCTTACTGACCCCAAACATTTGAACGGTATATATATATATATATATATATATATATATATATATATATATATATGAATGAAAAATTGGCTTTTTTGTATACATTTTTTCAAGCTGCATATTTCTGGTGGAAATATGCAGTTTACTGTCATTACTGTCCAACTCAAATACACATTAAGCACTGAAAGCTTTTGAGATGTACAAAATATTTTGAACTTCAAGATTAAAATATTTAAGGCTTGAAACTGATGTAAATGGATGTTTGTCCTCTGATAAACCTTCATTTTGAAATGATTACAGAGTAGGCGATTAAAATTTATAAAAAATACATACATAAATTGGTGTTGTTTGTATTATGCCAAACACAATTACACTCTTTATTCCAGGTTAATAATTGAATAAAAATGTAATTCTATAGATTGTGTAACAATTTTGAACCAAAGTGGTTAGATTACATTTACATGATACATTGGCTGTCAGCTTTTGTTTGCCTTTACAGAGCTACAAAAAAGGCAATACATTTTAAAAGGTTCAAATAAAAAAAAAAATAAAATAAAAAGACAAGCAACTGTTTTCAACTTAGTTGTGCATTTATTTGATTGTGGTATCTTTTCCATATTCAAATGCACAAAAAAAAAGAAAAAAATGCAACAAACTGCAGTAAAATTTCAATAGAACAACTTTCATAAAACTCAAACCGTTCAACCTATAGCATGCACTACAGGTTCACAATAATGCAACAAGCTCAAAGGTAATTTAAGAACAGTTCAAAGCCATTTGACTACAGGCAACATGAACAATTTGTATAGTTTAATGTACTGTAGGCTGCACCAAAACAATGGGGATATTTCACAATTAAAAGTCTAAAATGGATGTCCAACATAACCAGAACAAAATTAAAGTGAATGTTTTATGCATAAAATACATGTCCGTTTAAATGGAAAGGGGAAAATAGTACATTATATTAAATGTATGAGGAAGGTCTATTAACACATTATAACAAGCAATGTAATTGAGGTAACAAGGAAAACAGTATGTTTTCTACAGCATTAAGTGAACAAATTAAAGTGCTTTTTACTTTAAGCATGCATGTGTACGATGAATGTAAGTGTATGTAAATGTTACTATGTTCAGGCCATGAAAAACAGGTACCATGAGTGCTGGTCATAAATCATTTCAGTCACTAAATTATGTCCATGACCCAGACATTGCTTTCTAGGACTTTATTCATTTCCGATCTGAAATCTGGGTAATTGTCGTAGTGCACTGAAAGCATTAGGAAACAGCCACAGGTATGTGCCACTGGTCTTCTCTCAAACCCTTTAAGGTCTGTGAAATCAACTGTTATAGTTTTGCCTAAAAACAAATCTGATCCGGTACAGAATCTCAGAAACAGAGACTGTCGTTTTGCATCACACTCCCGCAAGTAAGCTGACAAATGCTTTGAAATGTCCTTCTGGTGCGCATTCATTGTTTCGGGGAATTTGAGAGATCTCACGATTTTCCTCACTGTTGGATTTAATGCACTGTACACATCTTTGATTTCCCCAAGGTCCTTGCTCAGAGGTCCAAGTATGCTTGTCCACTGTTCAAGAACATAAGCAGGCTCTTGAATCAAAGTCTTGTGTGCCAGTTCTTGCAAGATTTGTGTGAAGTTTTCTTCAGTGGGTATTCTCCGACAACTGTAGTTGTCCAAGATCTCAAGCAATTCTTCCTGGTCTGCACCACAAAAGTCCGTTCTGCAGCCTTCTAAAACCACACGCTCATTTTCCGCGACATACAACAAAAAGTTGTCAATTAGATCACTTTTTACAGAGCCTTGTATTGCCTGCTCAAAGACGACGGGTGCAAGTTTGATTGGGAGGCATTTCTCTTTTTTCCATCCAAAGAGAATTATTCTGGCAACACTTTCCCACTTTTCTTTACCAAAATCATGACGAAGAAAGGGAACTTTAAAACAGTTTCCCAGTGTGCACTGGTCATAAAATTCTTGCCAAAATTCTGACAAGCAATCCCTGAAGACTCCACCGACGTCATGGCCCATCTCAAACTGCCCATTTGGCAGGAGTAACTTCACTTCTACTTCACTTTGTGCATGTTCCAGTGTTTCATCACAGAAATGTGAAAGAAGTTCAGAAAATATCTGTCCACGATGAACAACAAGAATTTTTTTGTAATGGACAGGGGGTTCTGGGCTTAGAGGCAAAGTGTCATCTAAGATTTGTTCATCTAGTCCAGTGAGGTTTCCACTGAATACTGTCACTACATTGCTTGTGTCCAAATCATCTGGTGAGATCAGAGAAGAACTTTGAAAAGGAACATTCAGATCATCGGAATCCTGCAGATCCTCTGTGGAATGTAAGGGAGACACACTGTATGCACTTTCCACAAAAATTACATCATTGTCTGAAGCTTGATTGAAGTCAGTCATTTTGCTGGAAGAAGTGGGAAGGCTTTGATCCTGATTTTTATTGTGCAAGTCCTCCGTTGTGTCTGAATCTGATATTTCCACTTCACTTTCCGTTTCAGCTTCCCTGTCCCGCTTTTTTGTTGTGAGATAGAATCTCATCATGGTGAGTTTTGATACATCATACATTTCTACCACTGTGCTTTTTTCGTCTAATGACACTTCCTGATAGTTTGTTAGATCCAACTCGAATTCTGAAAGGCTGCCAAGAGAATTCTTTCCATTTGGGAAAAACAAACGAATTGCCTCCTCCATCAGTTCTTTTCTTTTCCAATCTTTTGGCACACTCAGCTTCCTTGTTCCTCCTCCTTTTTTTTGCTCTCATTTGAACAAAGCCCTGTCCATCATAGTTCATCCACCCAATTTCGACTTTTCTCACAGTGCGCTGAGAAGCTTTTGTTCTAGTTGTTTGGTTTAGGCTTTCAGTTTCCGAATTATTTGTTTTTTGTCTTTTGTTCAGTTTAGATTTGAGACGTTCAAACAGCTTTGACTTTCTGTAGGCTGGCTCTCTTTCTTGTCTTCGACAAAACCCCATCACTGCCAGTCTATCTCCGTACGAGGGAAAATAGCTTCTCATCTGGTCATCAGTCATTAGCAGGAGGACACTGACATCAATCTGAAAATAAACAAATTGTTTTGTCTTATTATACTGGTTTTCTCATGACAGCACAAACCACATGGAATCTGATCTTTTCAATTCCAAATTTTGTCACTTCCATATGTACTACTAAATCCGATACAGGTGAGATGTTTTGCAATGCAACCACCATCCGAATATGGGGGCATTTTTGTTCCATAATTCCAAATAGATTAAATAGACCCAAAAATAAATGTAAAGAGATTCATAAAAAAAAATTGTATGCACAAATACAAAGAATGAGAGCCACAAATATATGTTAGGACTTTCACAAAAATTTAATTCACCAAAAAAAAAAAAAAAAAGATATTTGCTAATAAAAAAACCTTTCACAAATGCACAACTCTTCCTGGCATTAATTTGTGACTACCTGTACACTTGTGAATCACTTTCTCCACCCACTGACTACTCTAGCCATTCAGATCATGGTCACATTACACTGACCAATTACATTTTGTTTTACAACCAGGCTGGAACAGATTCATTTCAAAGAGATTCAAAAGAGGGGCGGTTAGTTGGAATTGAGCTGAAGTACTGTATGTGGTTAAAAACTTTTTTCGTAAACAGACTTTGTGTTTAATCTTCCAATTTGTTTTGTACATATTTTAAGGGGTTAAGTATGGTTTGAATCATCTCCCTTTCAAAAGTCTTCGGAATTATACTGATCATGGCAATAATGAACAGTAGAGTGTGCAAATTATTATGGTTTCATCTGAGTTTTCTTATGGATATAACATTTACAAGTACCTCTCGGAAAAGGCATAAACTTATGCAGATTGTGGAGTTAAAAATTTACATTTCTTGGTTGCTGATGTACAATTCATGAAACTCATCAGTAAAAATCAGCATCATGGTACCAACAAAGCCGGAGTGGAGTGGTTTGGTTTTGTCAACTTGAAACTAGTCCTATGAGACTGAGTTTGTTCAACTACCATCATGGTACAGGCCCCTGGAGGGCCGCATAATGCATGTAGATGGGCCTGCATATTTTAGTTCCTTTCAATTAAGTCTGAAGGACTTGATTAGCTAAATCAGGTGCATTTAATTAGGGCTGGAACTAAACTCTGCAGGGCTGTGGCCCTCCAGGAACTGAGTTTGATAAAATGCTGTTTAAAATGTTTCATTAAATGTTTTAAAAATTATTTAAGCCCCCAATGTTTAACAGCTAGCATGCTGCTCATATTGGTCATTAAAGCCGAGTTCAGACTGCACGATTTTCAAAGTAGTCGGGTCACTGTTCTTTTCACACTGCATGACTATCTTGGCCAGCATTCAGTCGCTGCTGTGTTCACACTGCACGATGGATCGGCGACAGAAGGTTTCACACTGCATGACTTTACAATAGGAAGAATCGCAGACAACTCTGTCTGGCACGCAAACTACGTTTCACAACCAAACACACGCGAGATGTGACAAGGAAACAACGCGATATCACGCGTGCAGGACCGGAGTTGTTATTATTATTATTAAAAACGGTAGCCTGCAAGAAGCTTGCAATACGAATTGCCTGTGTGCCGATTTGCAGCGAATATAAAAAAAAGAAAAGAAAAATATGGAGGAGGAAATGGTTGGGGAGACTGTGGATTGTGTGTTCTGCAACAAGAGTTGGAGGTAAATAAATAACTTTTCAATGTGCTGCTGTTGCGGATGGTCAAGCAAATGTTTGTGCTTTGTTTCCGTTTGATAGAATTGTAATGTTTATGTGAATGAAGCCATGCTTGCTGATATTGTGATTGTCACTCGCGTGAACGAGCACCGATTTGCCTGTGATTTCGGGCATTTGTCGGCGATTTCTCAAAACCTGTCGGCGAGCCAAAATCGGGGCTAAAATCGTGCAGTCTGAACTCGGCATAAAATGTTTGACTGATAAACGGAAATGCTGTCGGCTGTTGTGCGATAAACACAATAGATCACGAAAATAGATTATCACAAAGTTTAGTACAGTTAAGTAAATAATTGATGATTTCTGTTCAAGCCAGAATAATGTGACACTTTAATAATGCGTCGGTATATGATATAGCATTGCTCCCAATAACAGAGAGCACTGTTTCTCTAGCATTTTGCACAAATGGTGCATAAAATATAATACTTTGGCTTGGCCTGACATAGTGTAATGGTCTAACAAAATCAAAATCTTAAACTTTTTCTTTACCAATGTTTAAGAACCCCATACTTCATATTACAACAAATGCAGGATGAGATCGCCTGAGACTGTAAAGCAAAATGTGATTGACTGTAGTGAGAATGTGCTGCGATTGGTCATCGTAATCTGACCGTTATCTGATTGGCTACAGTAGTTAGTGGGTGGAGTCGACCTATTTGTGGGTTTGTCTGCAGCCTTGATGCTAGAATTATTTCAAAATCCATAAACGCACAGAAAGCAATTCACAAGTGTACAGGTGGTGATTTACAAATGAATGTAGGCAGAGTTGTGCTTATGATATAAAAACATGTTTTTTTTTCCAAATATCATTTTATTTGTGATTTCAAATAACTTTTGTTCAACTCCTAACATATTTGTGGATATCTTTCTATTTACTTGTGCATACATTTTTTTCCCCTTTACATTTATTTGTGGGTCATAATCCATTTATTTGGAATTACAAAACAAGTACCGCCCTATTCTAAACAGTCGTATCAAAATTTATTTGACTTGTACATCACTCCAGATCAACATTCATCACAAATCAGTGTTCATGGGAGCCACTCCCATGCAATATTATATTGTTTTTCACTATAAACAATCAAAACTCAATTGCTTAAAACCTGATAATGTCGGTAAATATCAAAATTCTTTACGTTTCTGGACATTCCTTTTGCCATTAATTGTAATAATCCAGTGAGATTTATGTGTGCACAAGGAGTCTGACAGCACTTAGTGCTCCACAGAGATCTGATCTCACCATCATCCATCTAAGATTACATCAAGTAACAGAAAAAAATAAAATGCTTGACACTTGAAGAAACTTACATGCAAAGCTACCTGTAAAACGGCACTGGTGTACCTTGGACAAAAGTTTTTTTACCCTCACATTACTGTAATTTTACACAAGTGCCTAAAACTTCACACATTTCCGTTGTTTTGCAGGCAGCTTTCTTTGTCCTGGAGACATTGCTACAGTTGTTCTAGATTTAGTCTGTCTCAGTTTATTTCTGCTTCTTCATGCAGTGGTGTGTTGTAACAAAGAAATAATATTTTGTTACAGTCCTTTTAGTATGTTTTGGGAGATTCTGTGCTTCAGTTAAGGTTTATATTTCTGTCAACTTTCACTTTTACTTCACTACATTTCCTTAGTAAAATGTACTAAAATGTATACATTTTCTCTGAATTACAATCATTACTTACTAGTTGGATAAACAGACTGCAAGAAAGCAGGTTTGATGAATCAGTGGTTTGGCATTTGAAAGTTAGAATCTGCGGATTTGCGCATGCACAAACAAGTGCTCGCCTAATCGCGGTTTATTTTATTTTCCACTCAAGTCAAGGCTGAGATGTGCAGTATTGTGTTATTTTAACTATATGTGCAATCTGACATTATCAAGCATATCACAAAAAAAAAAAAAAAAACACACCAGAGAGTGTACACATACACTGATTTAGTCTATTAATATGCATTTTTGAATGCCCATAAATTCAAGATAAGAGGCAATGAGGCCTCCGTATATCTTTTATACAATATAATATAGTTGATCAATAAAGAGTGCCGTTTTTCTCAAGATATCAGCATAATCACAAACGTAATATAAAAATGTAATTAAGTTAGAATTAACTTTTTTTTTTTCACATTTTAGATACAATATTGCTGCATTTTGGCCACAAAAATAGTTCCAAATGGCACAGCGTTTCCCTTTGGTGAATGAATCCTTTTTAATGAAATGGTTGAATTAATGGTTCAGTTCACTCACTCATTAAAACAGTCAAGTGTGTAACTCCGAAATGATTGAACCAATTAAATTAGTCAATTTAATCTCTGTGGCATTGTTTATGCATTTGTAACTGCAGGTTAAATGCATCCATATCCCTCTGATCTGTATTAAAGAGTTAGTTCACCCAAATATGAAATTTCTGTCATTTATTACTCACCCTCATGCCGTTACAGACCATAAGACCTTCGTTAATCTTCTTAACACAAATTAAGATATTTTAGTTGAAATCCGATGGCTCCGTGAGGCCTGCATAGCCAGCAATGACATTTCCTCTCTCAAGATCCATTAATGTACTAAAAACATATTTAAATCAGTTCATGTGAGCACAGTGGTTCAATATTAATATTATAAAGAATAAAGTAAAATATAATAAATAACTTTAGTGATGGCAGATTTCAAAACACTGCTTCATGAAGCTTCGGAGCGTTATGAATCAGCGTATCAAATCATGATTCGGATCGCGTGTCAAACCACCAAACTGCTGAAATCACGTGACTTTGGCACTCCGAACCGCTGATTCTACATGCTGATTCATAACGCTCCGAAGCTTCCTGAAGCAGTGTTTTGAAATCGGCCATCACTATATAAGTCGTTATTTTTGTTTTTTTGGAGCACCAAAAATATTCTTGTCGCTTTATAATATTAATATTGAACAACTGTACTCACAAGCTGATTTAAAGGTGATAGAGATGATTTTTTCGTCGACTGAGAAACCAAAGACTGTTACTGAGTTTTTCAAATGAGCGCATGCATAAGAACAACCCCCCTCCTTCACAGCTCATTTCAAAGGAACGCCTCCCAAAAATCGTGCACGAGCATTGGAACACGAGTGTTTACCACCAGCATTCGCTGTGTCGTGTTTTTTGGATTCATTATGTCGGACTCACCGCAGGTAACTCATAATCTGCAGTTGTTACTCCTGTCTCCGGACAAAAACATTGCATGCGGCGCCTGTGGAGTGTGGAAAGTTACTGGAGCGCGCAGCCGTGCACGTCTCTCACAAGGCGTAAATGATTGGCTGATGTTTTTAAGGCCCTGCCTCGTGCATAGATGTATATTAATATTATTACTTTCAGTGCACCTTTTATCCGTTAGTAAAGACAGTTTCAAGTAATATTGCAAAAATGTATAAAACAAAACATCCTCTTTAGCACCTTTAAATATGTTTTTAGTACATTAATGGATCTTGAGAGAGGAAATGTCATTGCTGGCTATGCAGGCCTCACGGAGCCATCGGATTTCAACTAAAATATCTTAATTTGTGTTACGAAGATTAACGAAGGTCTTATGGGTCTGGAAAGGCATGAGGGAGAATAATAAATGACAGAACTTTCATTTTTGGGTGAACTAACCCTTTAAACAGTCTGTGCAAATGAATCTAAATGCCTATTCAGATTCCATATTTGCAAAAAATGTTTTCTTATGTACACAATCTTGCTGCTCAAACTGTTTAGAGCAATGTTTTAATATTTATTTGCTCCTTTTCTATTTTGAATTGAAAAAAAAAAAAAACCTTTACTAATATTATATTCTAAATATTCTAATATTCTAAACAGTGACTTTAACTTGCACCAAAGTTACTGTTTTAAAGACCTCTGTGTGGAGCACCAGCTGTTGTCAGAAATCTCACTGGATTATTACAATTAATGTCAAAGGGAATGTCTACAAATGTAAACTGATTTCTAACACACACAACACACACTACAAAAGATATAAATAATTGGCTTAAAACCGTTTTTAATACTAACATGCCTAAGACAAGCAAAAAAACAAAACTTATATTAAACATATGGAGAAGCCTAACAGTTGTACAAACTAACTCTGGTATATAATGAACCTTGTGTTTGAAAGCAACATATTATTAGTAAATATTTGTCTGCCAGTTAGTGCATATGTTACACCATCTACATAATGCATGTATCACTCGAGATTGGAGGTGCTACAACATACAGTAACATGCACTGCAACAATGTCAGTGGCACATGCCAATGAAAAGCAGATGTGCCTAGCAGCATGTGCCTATGAATTCTGTGCATCAGATGCCATGCCACTCACTGTTAATAATATTTAAAAAATATATAATTTTTAATTTTGTTTATTATTATTATTATTATTATTCAGTGTGTTTCACATTTTGGTTAAATCTTACCTTATCCTCCTCCAGCCTTTCTATCGTTGTATTAGGAATGTTTCTTTCCCTCAAAAAAGAGATTAAGTCGTCCATCCTGCAAAAACCCGTTTAATGAAAATTAACAAGAGCAAACACAGGCTGGTAGGCCTATTAGGCCAAGACACGAGTATATAAGCCAGGAAAAAAATCATCAAAAACAATTTAAGAACTTAATAAAGAATCTCGTCTTGATGCAAACCTCTCTAGGTTTTGGTACAATATTAAACTATAGGATACGACATATATCACTCTCAATACACATAAAGCCAACACTTACACGATATAACATTAGATTACATAAAATTATAAGCACAAAACACTCGGTAAATCGTATACTTGCCAAAAGCATTTTAACACATTCAAACCGAGCAACATTATCAGGCTAAAATATAAACTTTCTTCATACCTTGTCGTCAAGAAACGCTGCATAAAATAGGAAGGCTACTGCCATGTGCTGCAGCTCTCACATAATGGTTTCCTATGATCTATGGTGTCCGCGAGTAAGTCAAAAGATATATTTGCAATTGCGAGAAAAAAAGTCAGAATTGTGACTTTTTATCACGCAATTCTGACTTTATATCTCAGAATTCTGACTTTATATCTCAGAATTCTGACTTTTTATCACGCAATTGCGACTTTATATCTCAGAATTCTGACTTTATATCTCAGAATTCTGACTTTATATCTCAGAATTCTGACTTTTTATCACGCAATTGCGACTTTTTATCTCAGAATTCTGACTTTATAACTCGCAATTGCGACTTTATATCTCAGAATTCTGACTTTATATCACGCAATTGCGACTTTATATCTCAGAATTCTGACTTTTTATCACGCAATTGCGACTTTATATCTCAGAATTCTGACTTTATAACTCGCAATTGCGACTTTATATCTCAGAATTCTGACTTTATATCACGCAATTGCGACTTTATATCTCAGAATTCTGACTTTTTATCACGCAATTGCGACTTTATATCTCAGAATTCTGACTTTATATCTCAGAATTCTGACTTTTTATCACGCAATTGCGACTTTTTATCTCAGAATTCTGACTTTATAACTCGCAATTGCGACTTTATATCTCAGAATTCTGACTTTATATCACGCAATTGCGACTTTATATCTCAGAATTCTGACTTTTTATCACGCAATTGCGACTTTATATCTCAGAATTCTGACTTTATAACTCGCAATTGCGACTTTATATCTCAGAATTCTGACTTTATATCACGCAATTGCGACTTTATATCTCAGAATTCTGACTTTTTATCACGCAATTGCGACTTTATATCTCAGAATTCTGACTTTATAACTCGCAATTGCGACTTTATATCTCAGAATTCTGACTTTATAACTCGCAATTGCGACTTTTTATCTCAGAATTCTGACTTTTATCACGCAATTGCGACTTTTTATCTCAGAATTCTGACTTTTTATCACGCAATTGCGAGTTTATATCTCAGAATTCTGACTTTATAACTCGCAACTCTGAGATAAAAAGTCGCAATTCATCTTTTTTTTTTTTTTTTTAAGTGGCGTTTTTTTTTTTTTTTTTTAGTGGCTGAAACGGGCTTCCATAGACTGTTCTGTTTCTGCTTTAAATCCAGAAATTAAATCTAATTAAAACAAACAAAAAATAACTGCTCATGCAACGTGCGTAGTATCTTTGTTTGGATTGTGATCAAAAAGCAGTGGTTCCCAATTTGAAATGGCTATGTATTTTTGTTTATTATAATAATATTAATAATGAATATCTGCAACCAGTATCAGAATCGGCCAATTTGCTTGTAAAAATAAATAAATAAATAAATCAGAATCTACATTGGCCACGAAAAAAATACTAATACAATCTGGGCTGTCTTTTTCTATCAACCCAGCAAACAAGGGACGTCCCCCGGACGTTGTGAACGTCCGTTAAGGTCCGCGTTTGGTCCGCTTTGTAACGTTCGCTGACGGACGTTCGGAGGACATTCAAGTCCTTGCCAGTTTGCGAAAGTCCTGACGTCCCTCATCTGTCATTTTACATAACAACACTTGTAAAAAAAAAAAAAAAAAAAACAGCGTTGCCTTTTATCAACAGACCTGACACCTTGAAACTCAGACAAAGGGCAAATGAAACTAAACCTACTGGATTTAAAGGAGGTTGTGTTCCTTAAAAATCCCTTTAAACATGATAATGGATTTACAGAAACCATGATTGTTTTGTTGTGCAGGTTGATATTATGGTTTTACTTCAAGTAAAAATAGTTGAATTCGGGTCATTCTACAGAAAAGTCCACTTTTGGTATGACAAAATGTCTTAAAATGTATTTATTTTTCTAACGTTTAAACTTAGACCACATTATTATATTACACATTGACTTTATGAATACAAATGACAGCTTTATGATTTATTATTATTATTATTATTTTGTGCATTTAAAGACAGCATGTACCATTTTTTTGTCACTGGTGTTACCATACTTCTCTGGCATTTTAAATATTTTTATGAAATTATATTTCTCATTTTTTTCAGCACATGCAGTCAGAGTTACAGAAAAAAAGATAATGAAAAAAATAAGGAGATTATGTGTTTTTTTTTTTTTTTTCAATCAGGTTAGTTAAAAGTGATTGAATTATGCTAATTTAATTATGCATGTATTTGCTATAACAATGGAAATATTTAATTCTTGAGTGTAGCAGAATTCAATGAATGTAAAAGTATTATCATGTCACATATGACACATTTTATTTAATGAGACAGACAAAAAACAGTAACAACAGTGACACAACGAATCACCAGTGACAGATACGACCAAAGATAGCTTATTCTTCAACTAATCAAGGAGAGGAGACTACATTTTTTACATTTTTTATACAATCAAAGACTTTTCATTGACATTTAGTGAAAGCAGTCAGTAAAAGATCATAAACAACATTTTAAAAATGTCTGTAAAATACGCTGTCCATAAAGTCGCTGCTTCTCAGCTTCTCAGTTTAGCCAAATACCCTCAATTTAGCCATATCTGACCAAAGGAGGATTAACAATAGGAAAAAAAGTTAGAATCACATTATTTAGTGCTATTTTATGCAAAATAACTAAATAAATAGCTTTGAATAAAGTTTTTTTTTTTCTATAAACAACACCAGTGACAGTAACACCAGTGACATTTTTCATGAAAAATGCATTTTATGGCTGCTGCAAGGTATCAATCCACATGTTGTCAATCATGGTATATTCACTAAATTAAGTAGTTTAATCCATTTGTATTCTAGTTTTTTTAAAATTCCCTAATAATCAAGTAGGTCACACCAGTGACTTCAACTAAAAGCTTCATATGAAATTATGATTTTCTAATTAAAATTTCTGATAACTGAAAAGAGATAGTAGACTTTCCATGTGTCTTTCTTCATGGATCTTCAGGAAATAGGAAGAAGGTAGTCAATTGATGTCAACAGTGTGATTTTTATTTCAAAATAAGAGATTTTTGTTAAAGGTAACACCAGTGACACAACACCAGGTTTTTTTATATATATATATTTTATAATATTTATTCAGCATTTGTTTTTGTTTTTTTATGTCATTTACATAATATATTTGACAGTTATGCATATTATTGTATTTAAACCCTGTTTCTGAGCTCAAAATAAAGCACTTTCCCACATGACTGTGGGGACGAGCACTTCTGTGCTGTTTGGAATTTTTATAATTAAAAAACAAATACTGCCACATTGATGCGCAAGAAGGTTTAATTGTTCAAATATTGTTTCATATTAAAATATTAAAAAAAATGTTTTCAATATAAAAAAAGTGTTTTCAAGTGTAATATTTCTGTAAAGGGACAGAAAAGTTGACTTTTCTGTAGATTGACCCATTCATTGTAAAATGAAGCAGTAACTTCAACCTACTACTAACTAATTAAAGATGTCATCAGATCATGTGTGCTTTCAGCAGTTATCATTTTAAACATTAAAATCATGATGCCCCCCAATAGTAGGCTACTGAATATAAGATGTGGGATAATATAAGAATGGGACATAAAATAATGTTAATGACTTCAACTGATGAATGCAGCCAAACAAAAGATGAAGAATGGAAAAGCACTTTGCTGGCAAAGAAATTGGAAAATAACACAGGTAAGACAATTCCTATACCCATAAATACCTGTCAAACATGGTTTTATTAAAGAAAAGTTATTTAAAAAAAAAAAATACTTTAATTTTTACACATAAGAAAGGTATAGCATGTGGCAAAAAGTGTAATATAGCCACACTGTGAGATACAAGCAAGTGACGATCGAGTGACGTCATTCTTTAGGTTACGCGCATGTAGCCATGGCAACGCTCGGCTGCGTCGACAGTTAACGGTCCTGCCGGTGATTTTCTCAGATGAGGCCTTGAGTTTTCTCTTTCGTCGGTCGAAAAGGTATTTTAAATTTTAGTTTAGCAGACATTAGCTACCATAACCACTGTTTATCTCGTAAAGTTTAAATTATATGACAAGATTACATTTACAAACGTTTGCTGAAGTTGTTGTCCGTCGCGGCTGACCGTTACGGCCTATCTTCAAATGTACGCTAATCTTGGTCTCACGATCCAAATTGTCAGTAACAAATGTTTCTTAATAGACAAAGGATACCTGAAACATTATTGAATGTGTTCATTTTGTCGTTTTAGGTTAGAAGCCATCGAAAAAACTGCCATCGGACTACCACAGCTGACGAGAGACGCGCGTGCACAACTGCATAACACACACACACACGGAAAGAGCACAACAATTATGAAACTGCTCATTTATAATA
Organism: Chanodichthys erythropterus; assembly: GCF_024489055.1. Lineage (NCBI taxonomy): Eukaryota > Metazoa > Chordata > Actinopteri > Cypriniformes > Xenocyprididae > Chanodichthys > Chanodichthys erythropterus. Next base: position 46,478,165 of record NC_090228.1, read on the forward strand.
AATAAATAAATGTATTTTTCTCCTTACAACGTGTTTGTGTTCTTTTGTTAACCTAGAAGTAAAATAAAAAACAATAAGAGGACTTAATCGAAAGTCCCCTAAACGTCCCGAATGGCCGCTGAACGTCCTGTGAACGTCCCCGTGAACTATGGAACGCGATCGGGGCCAAATGTCTTTAAACGAAACGCGTGACTTTTGACCGTGTCAACACGCACTGTTTGTTCGCGTTAACGCGGCAATTTTTTACGTGTTTCTTTTTGACGTGTCAACACGCACATTCTGGTCGTGTTAAGGCGTCAGTTGTCGTCGCGTTACTTTAGTACATGTAAAGACGCACAGTTTTATCATGTTAAGACGACAAATTTGAACGTGTTTCTTAACGCGCACATTCTGTACATGTCGTAATATATATATATATATTTTTTTTTAAAAAGCAGACTTACCTTTATATGTAGCCTAGGCTACATACATATTAATATAAAATATTAATTAATTGCTTAACTGACTGTGCTAGCGTAAAGTAGCCTTATGTTACAATGTATATTAAGTAGGCTAAATTCTCAATATTATACAATTATTATAATTTATCTATATGGGTTATTGTTTGTTTTTTAAAGTTAGGCTATATATAATTTCTAAGTGTATGAAGGCTAATTTACACAGCACATATTTATAACTGAACACACACACAGTGAACAAAGTGAACTTTATTCACTTTCACATAGCCTAATAATGTTTTTATAATTTGGTGTTTAGTTGGTTGTATAGTTTATTTATACTGTTCTGTCTCTGTTTAGTTTCCAGGAACATCATATTGGCTGCTGCAGGCTGATGAGTTCTATAATAAAATTACTTCATTATATTTAAAATATGTTTTGATATTCATTTTTTTTTTGTATTATTAATATTGTATTTACCCATAAACATGTCTTTAGGAATCCATAAGTTATAGAGACAAGAATAACTTTGTGAAACCTTTGGGGGCAGTTTCCCAGACAGGGTTTAAATTAAGACAGGAGTAGGCCTTAATCTGCTTAATCATGTTTTTAAAAATAAAATGGCTTTCTGAAACAGATTAAGTACAGATTACTAACAAACAGAAACTGAAACTGATGTGTGAATTTTTTTTATTTATTTTTTGCATTAAAATAATTGTCTTTTGGTTTTTTTTTATGGCAGTCTTTTTTGCTGCTATTTATGCTTCTCTGTCCCATGCAATTTTAAGATTTTCTTGGTTCATTCCATATAGGCGACCTCTGTCACAGTTTGTTTTACAGTTTTTTCAAATTGCTTAGACTAAAAGTGTGACTTGAGGCTCACTCACTGAAACCATTCACTCATGTATAGAATCTTAAGACCAAGTCTGCATAACTACAAGCACATTATATGCTTTACACACAGTTTGCAATTGAAAAACAACCTTTTTGCAAAACTCTAAACACAGTTCTCTACATTAGATATGTCATTTAAAACTAACAAAACCTTTTTTTGTCGGGGGTGGTGCATTGTCATTTACTGATGACCTATACAGCCAATGATGTGTGAAAACACTTATACATAAATTGATCACTTAGAAATCAAAACTCAGGTTTGAGAAAGAAAGAATATGCATACAAGCTACAATATATATTGTTTCATAGTAGCTTCAGTAACAAATTCAAAACAAATTCTGCTGCAAAGCGGCTCTAACATGCCAATATAGTGTCAAAATGCATGACTTCAAAGCAGCATTAAACCATGTTTCACAGTTGGGAAGAGCTTTCGATATTGGTTTTGGTATTGCAGTGCCCCTTTTCCATAACAAAAATGCTTAGCAATAATGGTCCGTGTACTTTTGCGTCCATTCCTTTTTCGTTTTTTTAACCACGTCAAGAAAAACAAAAAACGAACGGTTGTTTTATTTTTACATGCTATGGTGAATTCCAAAATTTAAATTAAAACCGAATACACAAAATTCAATAAATAGGCTATTGACTTCTTTTCAGATTTTCGTTTATTAAGTTTTGCATCTTTATAAACCAAAATTAAAAAAGGACCAATGAAAGTCGAAAAAATGTCAATTTACAAGTTTTCTTTTGTAAAATTGTTGTTTCCCCCACACTTTCGAGAGCCATGTCTCTGAAACATGATAATACTTGACTTTTCCACCCCATTCTCACTCACGAGGGGTCCGATACTGCCGCATGTCCAAGAGAATAAACTGACCCTAAACCAGTAGGCTATGTCCCGCTTCATCCAGTGATAGTGATATTGAAGGAGCAAATTCACTACATCTTATAAGCAGTCCACTATTAACACGATAACACGTTAAGCTTTTTCCTTGAAAATAAAACAGTTATGAAGAAATAAACATTGATAAACACTGATATTAATTGACCAATAAAGATATAAGCAAGCCAGGCCGAATATGAAGACAACGCGCTTTCAACGCTTAACATAAAAATATTGTCCTTCCACCGTTGTCTTAGCCTTAGATGCTGCTGTTGATGACAAGAACATGTGCGAGAAAATAGTTTCTGGATGTTGTTTTAGGATTAAGCCACATAAAGCATTAATGTCCAGCGACGCGGCCGTAACGCATTGCTTTCAATGAGAATTGAGAAATATTTCATGTCAAACTCTACTGATGCAAAGGGCATGGGAATTTTGTCTTCACAAAAATCGCATATCGGGGTATAATTTTGTCATCATAACATAATATATGATGGTATATTTTCAATTTGAACAGCATAGCATAGCTAAAGTGACTCCTAATTTCTCAATATAAAACAATATAAAACACCTAACAGAGCTAGACGAAAAAGTCACAGTAATATAGATGTCGTTTTGGCCTTTAGCCTATAAAACAGAATAAAAAGCAAAATGACGGGATTGACACCACAACTCTATAATGTTAGAGCGCTAAACAAGAGGCTATAAGGTTTAGAAATGTAATGTTTAGGTTAAAACATAAATGTAAAAATAATATTAATAGTAATTTAGCGAATTAAAATTAATTAATGTCATTTAGGCTGGCTGTTGAAGCGAGTCGACGCCAAAGGAAAAGGCACTAGAGGGCGCTGTAGCGTCTGTGTGGATGATGCAAAACCGTAAATTAAATTTAGCTTTTTTACATATTAAAAAACAAGTTGTATATCATTCATATAATTTTTTAACAAAATCATAATCTTGCATAAGGAAAATTAGCTTGTATCTGTTAATTCTATTAATCAGTGTTACTATAAAAAAACAAATAAACCGCATTTTCCATATTTCATTTCTGGTTTAAAAAAGGAAAAACGAATGGACGCAAAAGTACACGGACCAATAATTTAGTCTTTTTTGTCATGGAATTTCACTAGGCCTATTTTAATATTTAACCTTTAAACATTTCCTGTTTCCCCTACAAAACTCCTATATAAATGAATTATATTTAAAAATATACATATCATTATATGCATGCAGTTTATTTAGGCCTACCTAAATTGCTGCTGGATCCATAATAGTAAATAAACATATTTGTCATATAATTTCACTTAAATTGACTTTTGTATCGGAGAAAGAACGCAGGATAACTTAAAAGGGCATGACAAATCATGACATAAGGCTGATATCACACACAAAACGTACCAATGTTCCCTCGATGTTTGTATACGTGCATACCAGCATACCATTACGACATCCTTCATGAATAAACATGACATCTGATGTTTGTATACGTATATACCAACCAGGCCATACGTACCATCGCGTCACATATGCAAATATAGTCTCAAATACAACAATTTCATTGGCTGCTGTGTGTGTTGTCGCGTTGACGCGGACAAATAGTGCGTGTTGACACGGTCAAAAGTCACGCGTTTCGTTTAAAGACATTTGGCCCCGATCGCGTTCCATAGTGAACGTCCGGAGGACGTCTTTGCGGACGTCCCCGGGACAGCCAGAGGACCCTACACATGGACGTTCGGGGGACGTTCGCAGAGGCCATTCAGGGGACGTCCTGGGGACCTTTTTTTGTTAGCTGGGAAGTAGATCTTGTCTTTCAAAAAGGTCGAGGTCAGGGATCTTGGGCTTAAAAAGGTTGGTGACCACTGATCTAGAGTCTGCTATTGTTGTTGTTGTGGCTGTTTTGTGCTGTTAGCGGCGTTTGACTAGGGTCGACACGTGGGGTGATGACATCATCGTTTCAGAAAATATACGGATTGGCTGTCCACACGATTTATCCACTCTGGGACCCGGTTTAAAAAAAAATAGTGGTTTCACCTTCCGAAAACACCAGATCCGCGTGGACGAAACGCCTATCCAATACAAAATTTGTGCGTAAAAATATGGTGAAAAGGGACAAATGGGGCTTTGGTAAAGTTTGTTTGTTGTGATGTGTTCACACCTTCCCAGCACATATATAATATATGTACAAATAATTACATAAATAAAAGTTTTTAGATCAAGTAACTGATTCAGGGATTCTTGCTGGAATCAGTCTAAGATATCCTTTCAACACTCATCCAGTTAAGTTTAGTGTAAACATCTATAGACTATAGGAAGATATTACTCATGGCAATATACAATAAAATCCTAATACTTGTCCAGCACCTTGTACGAGCATGTAGCAGTGATTGGTATGATTAGGAACTCAATTTTTAGCAAAACAATAGACAACTTCAAGTGCACTACAAACAAAATTTTATTAACAAGCACACAGTTTGGGTTTGGTGTAGGAAGAGGGTTAAAGCTGAAGTGGAGTAAAGAATACAATTTGATATTCTAAAAAAACCAACAGACAGAAGGAAACAAGTTTCTTCATTCTAACACTTTTGTGAAAAGGATTAGGTGATACTTAATGTGCCAAATAAGATAAAGTCTGACATTTGCATGTCTCGTCTGTTGAATGAGTGTCCCACTACAAGTTCTTGAGGCTTCAGTTGATCTTTGCTGAAGTTGTCTTGATGAGACAGAGAGGTGTTTGATGAATGGAAAGACGAGGCCACAGCCTGGCACAAACTTATTGGTCCTTCAGAGACTTCTAGCTTATCTTTACATCAGATTTTTTTAAGAAACATTCAGTGATCTTGTGATTGGTGATCTTTTAAATATAACAAATAAATTGTTTGTCTGATCTGTCTCAGGCACTAGCGATTGTCATAGCATGCATTAGCATTGTCACTGTCATTAGCATGCTAAAACTATTTTGAAAGTTGCCATGATTAAAATGTATTTATTAGCAATGCACAAGGTTTAGATTTAGTTAATTCTACTTTCATGTAGTTTTCTTTTTTCCTATCCATGCAAAATAAGTACATTCAATGAAAGTAAAACAGCAATACAATACAATCTGTTAATTTGTGATGTATAACATATTCAGTTAATTTTGTATAACATAAATCTTTTTTTTTTTTCTTTTCTTTTGATAAACCTGTTTAAAAAAATCATATGCATATAATGAAGATAAAATTTTAGGTATTTAAAGTGTCAAAAAATGCATGCAGAACATTTTACAACAATCAAAAATTACGGTTGATAGGTATTATAATTATAGATAGTTTAAAAAGTTGTGATTATGTACAGTGCAATAACATTTAAATAAAGAAAAAATCGTTTGTGGATGATTTTTTCATTATGTAATTCTTTGCCCTACTGAACAGGATTCTTGGATCAAATGATGATTCTTTTTTTCTGTTAACAGGTTTATATGTTTCCAAATCAGCTGAAAGCACTTCTCCTGTGGAAACCTTACTGATGATCTCTGCCTTCTTCCTGACCTCCATTAAAGACTGAATGCGATCTTGAAATCCAGGCTTGGCTTCTTGTTTCTCAGACTCAATCATCAGATCAATGTAGTCAGGGGTGGACAGAGGATTAGGCTTGAGGGCAATTTCCTGCAGACGCTCCAAGGACTCTTGAGATTTCTTTATTAGTGTTGTCATAATATCCTGGACAATCTCAAGCTCATTTTCAAGCTTTTCAAAGATCTTTTCATTTGACATGACCTGTCCATATGCATCCTCAAATCGCTTTTTTAAATCCTGATAAGTTTCCTTTCTCTTTTCTGTGACATAATCCCATTTGTATTTCTGATTAAAGTGCACGTTCCAGTCACACTTTCCAGGACAGACCGTACACTTTCCATCTTTCATGGCCCAGCAGTAGTATTTCATATTGTCATCTGCTATACTGCATGTGTCATGACATGTGAAGTGACACTTTTGGCAGTTGGTTAAGAAGTAGCGAGTGTTGTTTTCGATCTTTTTTGGAACAGTTACTTCTAATTCATACTCAAAATCCTTGTTCGCATCCATTTTAGCCTTGTTTTGCTCCAGAGCAGCTCTTGTCTTCTTGATTTCATCCAGTTTTGATAGACCAGCATTGATTTGGGGCTGGAGACCCTGCACAAGCACTTCCAGCTGTTGACGCTCTTTTAGGACCTCCTGTGTCAGAGTCAAGCTCTTGGTTTCCATCGTTTCAAGGGATGTGAAGAATTTTCTCATGCTAGAAAATCCCAACTTCCAGAACATTTTGTCAAAGTTTTCACAGTCAGATTCCTCATCTTCTGCAGATTGTTTATTGGTAGCAAACAGGGCAGAGTTGTTGAACTTGAAGTGAAGAGGCTCTCCAGACTCATTGGTAGAACAGGGAACTTCAGATACTTTGATGGCCTCAAGAACTGGAGGTGTTTTCCCATCTGCAAAGGTGACCAGCACAAGGATGTTTTCAGCAATATCCTTCCCAAATATGGAAAGTATGGAGTCAAAGATGTATTTCTGTGTGTGTGTCAGACGGGCAAGAGAAGCCTGTACAACAAAACACACGGCATCAATGCGGTCGATCCCTCCACGGGCAGAAAAGAACTCATGAATCTGTGTTGTGATTTTCTGGTCATGTGAAATTCCTCTGGTATCACCAAAGCCTGGTGTGTCCACAATAGTCAGAGAATATGAAACCCGGAAATCTTTCATGTGATTAATTTGATATGCCGTGATCTCTGAAGTCTGACTTTCAGCCTGGGATTTCTGCTTCCCTTCATCTATCAGCACAAACCGGAAGTCATCTTCCCATTGCACTCCCAGAATGTAGTTGATCATGCTGTTAATTAGAGTGGTTTTTCCTGCACCTGTGGCTCCGATCATCATAATGGTTTTGTTTTCTTTTATGATGGTTATCCCAAATGTGCTTCTTCTGCAGAATCCATCTCTGTTCTGCCATGTTTCATCCAGGTTGAGTTTAAACATGGGTAGGGTTTCATTGCTTCCACCTTCTATTTTTCTGCTCCAGTTGTTCTTTATATTATTTGCAACACTTGAGACCTTTCCATTGCTTTGGTCTTTTTTTGTGGTTTTGCTGCATGTGCTTTCTCTTGCCATTTTTTGATTGTTTTGAGTGTTAACAGCAGAATGGCACAGTCTAGGAATCCTTTTTGGATGTTGTTCCACCTCTGCTGGTTAAAGGAAAAGGAAATGATTGTACATCCATTTGTTAATACAATGTACAAATTAAGTGAGTACTCTGTGCAATATCATTAATATGCAGTGGTGTCAAAAGTATTCACATTCAATACTCAAGTAGAAGTATAGATACTAGGGTTTAAAAATACTTCTGTAGAAGTTGAAGTATCAACTCAAGCTTTTTACTCAAGTAAAAGTGTAAAAGTACTGGTTTCAAAACTACTTAAAGTATAAAAGTAAAAGTAACGTAAGGAAAAAAAAAATTCCATTAAGGACAAAAGCTTAGGCCGCGCCACAGGGTCTATATCGTGCACTCCACCTCCTCAAAATGTCATCAATAACCTTTATTGGAATGTAAATGTACATCCAAACTTCACTGCAGGAATCTGTGAGGGCAGCGGACAAGAAAAATGCGGGTAGTTTTGGTGTACCCAGGGCAGGTTAGTAACAATCAGGGCTTGACATTAACACCCGCCAACCTGCCAAACGCGGGTAGTTTTCAGCTGTTTCAGTTCACACCGCACTCGTCTGTTGGAGTTTGTTGGATAGGTGTGATAACCCTGTTGCCGTTGGTCGGAGTCTGTTTTTACCAGACTGAACATGTTTAATCGGCTTTTGTTTGGTTGTCTGAGCATCCAACAAACGGCAACAAACTCTCTGTGCATTCCAAACGGGATATATCACCCTCTGAAGAGCACTTTGGAGTGAAAACAATCATGGGCGCCATATTGAAGGGTTGTTCCAAACCGAAGTGCTCAAAACTGGCCACTTTAAAGGGCCCTTCGGAATGAAGGATTTCGAAGGGTACAACTGATGGACACTTTGGGTCCCCATGATCCTTTGCACAGGGAAGTTGTTTGACGTCACAGAATGGGTACAGGAGGCTCGGAGTTTGATTTTATCTATAAATGTATGTATAGTATTTTTCTGTACTACTGTAATATTTATACAAGTTAGATTTAGTACATTATTATGGTCAAAACGACATTGTGCTTCAACAAAATTACTTTACAGCTCCCTTTATCAGTCCATTCAAATGTTTCAAATACATAGACACAATATACATTATGGTGAGATAAACCAAAAATAAATAAATAAACTAACGTTAAATAAAGGGCGCAGCTTGCGCAATCTATCCTCCTTGATTGTCTCGTTAAGATGATGCAGAAGTGCGTTCTAAAAAAAGGAGTAATTTGATCCCTACACCCTTCATCCCTTCGAAGCTCTCACTCCGGAGGGTAAACCCTTTGAAGGGATTAGAGCATAGGGATGAGCCCTTCCGAATGGAACGCAGGGCCTGACGTAATCTGACTTGGCCACGAACCGTTGCCATGACGATGAGGCAATGACAGCTGTTTGATCGCGCCCGCGCCTCACGCGCACACAACAAAGCACTGGAAACGTGACATCGCAGCTTGTTCGTTATAAAAAATAAAATACAGTTTAAATATATATATATATATATATATATATATATATATATATATATATATATATATAAAAGGTATAATAGTCCGTAGTGCAATCCGTGCCATTCAGCAAGAGCACTGCTCCACTTCACCGAAAGAGAGAGGTATAACACCATGAGAGCAACGTAGGTTTACCTTCAGTTCCGTTTTAAATTAATTCGTTTAGGCTTGTTTAGCCACCTGGTTGTATATGACTATGGGTCACATAAATAAAAAGGGTCGCGCTAAAAAAAATTAAAAACCGGTGTAATTTACCGCTAATTTATTCAAACGTCTCTCTACTGAACTACCTAGCTTAATTTGCGGAGGACGAAGAGAAAGCACCCGTTTGATAGCCTAAATGAGCCAGTAGTGGAGAAATAATAACTTAAGAAATAATCTTTTTTGAGTAATGACTCCCAACACTGTCCACCTTGCTGGAGTGTGACGTGATTTGCGACATGTGCAGGTGTGATGGATCGCGTACAAACCAATAGGGTGTCAGAATGTTTATAGTTCTCATCCAACCACAATCAAATTCACTCTATCCGGATGGCGCGATTTATCTGGATAGTTTTTTTTTTTTTCAAGCCGGAATGAAAACAAGCCGAAATGAAATAGGAGTAAGGAGGCTATTTTTAAAATGTAAGGAGTAGAAAGTACAGATAATTGCGTGAAAATGTAAGCAGTAGAAGTAAAAAGTCGTCTGAAAAATAATTACTCCAGTAAAGTATAGATACCCGAAATTTCTACTTAAGTAAGGTAACGAAGTATTTGTACTTCGTTACTTGACACCTTTGTTAATATGTCAAAAAATTCAAAATACTATAACCTATCAATACATAATTCTGGAATCAGATATTAAAGGTCACGAATTGGATACTTGGTATAAAATTAACATTTCTATTCTGCTTAAATTACCGTGCGCTCATTTTAATGTGATTTTAAACCATTCAAGCACAAGAAGATGTGGAAAATAACTTAATTAAGCTCAATGCCAGCTTCAACTCCTGCCATCCATGTTCCAGCATGATGTATCCCAGTCTTCAAGCAGAAGGAACTGGATGAAATATTCTAAATTACATCAATCCACAATCTGTCTTGTCTTGCAGCCTCTAATTAATTTCTCTACATCTTCGTTCTAGCTCCCTCACAGTCCCATTCAGCTTATAGGGCCATTAGGGAGGTTCTTTGTCTTCCCAGATGTGAAACACATAATTAAGATGATTCACACTCTCCCTACATTAAGCGTTCTGACACAAAACATATCTTACAAATACAAATCAATATATTGTTTTATGTGGGCACTTGTAGGCATTTTCACGTCGTTTTGAAAAATTCTAGGCAACAACACATTTTTCTTGTAAACAAATATTCAGTATGGGTTTTATGGCCTTATGTCAGTGACTTCATTTTTCCCCCACTAACCATGCATAACCCACAGGGTTAAACACACCATGTTGGTTCATCCGGGAAGAGGAGAACTGTCCCCTAGTTTCTCCCAAGCTTTTTTCTCCATTCTGTCACCTGATGGAGTTTGGGTTTTTAGCATATTTTCTAATCAGGTCAAGAAAATATGATCATAAAACCCCAGTTTTATCATCTCTACACTGGTTACCTATTAAGTTCTGTATTGATTACAAAGTATTGCTACTGACTTAAAAGGCCCTAGATGGTTTTTAAATGATCTTCTATCACCCTACAACCCATCATGCTCTTTAAGGTCTCAAAACTCTGGACTTGTGATAGTACCTAGGATAAAAAGAGGTAGAGCACATTTGGCTCCTAAACTCTGGAATAGCTTTACTAATAATTTTCAGGGCTAAGACTCACTTTGCCAGTTTACATTTAGATTAATCTCTTTAGCCAAGCATTCACATAATGCATCTCATAACCCTGTACACCAGTTATATCAGATCAAATGCACATGATTATCTTTTGCTTGAAATGTTATGAACAGCAGCTTCGCTAATTATTCTCCATTTGTCAACAGTTTCTGCTTCAGGATGCCCATAATTCTTTTAAAGGAACACTCCACTTTTTTTGAAAAGAGGCTCATTTTCCAACTCCCCTAGAGTTAAACAATTTTCGAATCCATTCAGTCGATCTCTGGGTCTGGCGGTACCACTTTTAGCATAGCTTAGCATAGTTCATTGAATCTGATTAGACCATTAGCATCTCGCTCAAAAACGACCAAAGAGTTTCGATATTTTTCCTATTTAAAACTTGACTCTTCTGTAGTTACATCGTGTTCTAAGACCAACGGAAAGTGAAAAGTTGCGATTTTCTAGGCCGATATGGCTAGGAACTAAACTCTCATTCCAGCGTAATAATCAAGGAACTTTGCTGCTGTACCATGAGTGCAACAGGACCAATGATATTATGCAGAAGAGTCAAGTTTTATCTATTATATATATATATTTATATATATACACTCATTTGATAATGTACTCACCTGAACAATGTCCTGTTTTTTTCGGTGTTAGTGGCAAATGGCTGTTTGTCTTGATAAATAATGAAATAAAAAGAAAGGTTTTAATATTAGTCAAATTATTAAAATCACAAAATATGTACTTTGTGTTTTCTATGTTACACTTTACAATTTGGCCTTTGAATCTTCCACCAGCCACTGCTATACTAAAAAATAATTCATAATTTACTTAATGAGAAATTTTGTTACAAAAAACATTCAGGGTTTTTTTTTTTTTTTTTAACTTTACTATACAAGATGTTAGTCAGACCTTTTAGATTTGTACATTTTTCTTATTTTCATCAATGCAGAATAAGTGGGCTCTATGTTTAAGGAGACAGATTTACTCACTTTTGTTGCTGGTTTGCAGTTTGGTCTTGTGCCAGACTCTCCTCCACTGCGAGGTCTCGATGTGGTTGACAATCTCTGTCCTCCTGTTCTCCTGTCACTGCTCAAGTCCTGCTTAGTTTTGCTCATCCTGTCCTGAGTTCCACGATTAGCCATAGTCTGTAGCTCTTGGTCTTTTGTCAATAAATTCTGGTTGTCTGGCAGCTCTGCGTGCAGCGTTTGTCTTCTTTTGCACACCTTGACGCAACAGTTCACACAAGCTATTTATTATTTATAGATTTGACAAGGCTTTGCCAAATAACAGTTTGTAAATCTATTTCTGTTATACTAGGAAATGCACAGTATTTTAGCAAATTAATACTAGTTTTATATTAATTTGATCCTAAAATCCCTTAATTCAACAAGGAAAAAACAAAGATGAGTGTTATCCTTATTGAAAGTAATTTAAGGCTTAAAAAAAAATAGAATAGGAAAAGTTTATATTCTGAATAAATGATGAGGGAAAAAAAGCTTACTGTTTGGTTTCCTCACAAATCTGCTCTTCATCTGTAGTTGCAGAAAGCCTCTGCATTTGGCTTTTATAGCATCTAACTGCCCTCATCCCCATCCCCATCCCCATCCCTCTCCCCCAACATTAAGCATGGAAAGTTTTACTTTCATTTTTTGGGTTTCCAGGAACTGTAAGGATTTATAAGAATTGGCCTGGCTTTATATAAAGTGGCCTTAACTCTTGTGTACATATATTTAAATGGATCATTTGATACTATGCACTTATTGTGTACATGCATGTTGTTGTTTTTTTTTTTTACTTTTATTTAAAAAAATTTTAATTACAAAGATAACCATGAGAAAACAAAAAGCATTAGCCTCGTGAAGCAGTCTGCATTTTGCTGTTCACTCAGCGGGTTGAGGCTCAGGAAATGCTCCAACAAAACCACCGCATGTAACTTTTAACAAGATTCACTTGTTTAAAACACCGTAATTATATAAACATTTAACATATAACCATTAATTCACTAATAAACATTTAAGTAAACACAACTCTATGAAAATTATCTCCGCGAGCGATTGCAGTTTGAGAATAGTTCCGTGTAAATGTATAGATTAACTGTGCTTTGTCAGCAGATATTTCATAATCTAGAACGACAAAAACGTTATTAATAATTCTGATATTGTAATGATGATTCTGCAGAGTGAGGATCCACTTGCAGTTTTATTGAAGTAGCAAACACAACAATGGCAAGGACGAGGCAGAGGCCTCGTAAGACTCACAAGACTTCGCAACGTGCGTGTGTGTAAGAGCTGCTTATGAAGTGTGTGTGTGTCATGTGGTATGAATGAGGAATGAGGGCCTTTGGGAAATGAAGTCCGAATTGAAAACAGTCAATAATTAGGTGATGGTGCGGGGAAGGAGGTGCAGGAGCCTCACTTGTAATAGATATACCTGTTGAGAAATGCAATAAAATACAATGTTTTGTTTGTTATATTCCAATATTCCAGGTGTGTAATTCTGTGTGTTTTGACCGCAGGGACCAGGGTCTAAATAAAGTTCAGGGTAAAAATTTCCTCCTCAGAAAGTCCCTGCTCGTGAGGTAATACTTTTTCAAAGAACTTTCAGAAGTGGGACTTGGGCGCTGACCATGTTGATTGGTTGAGTTCACACAGTGTTTTGATTGGTTGACTGTGGAACACATGTGCTCATGCACTATAAATTACTAAGGGTAGGTTTAGGGGTAGGTGTAGTCATTAAAGGGATAGTTCACCCAAAAATGAAAAAATCATTTACTCACCCTCAAGTTGTTCCAAACTTGTATACATTTCTTTGTTCTTGTTTCAAAAGAAAGTTTGTAAACAGGCCGCTTTGGGGCACCATCAGCTTCCATAGTAGGAAAAAAAAAATACTATGGAAGTCAATGGTGCCCCAGAACTGTTCAGTTTCCCACATTCTTCAAAATATCTTCCTTTGTGTTCAACAGAAGAAAGAAATCTATACAGGTTTGGAACAACTTGAGGGTGAGTAAATGATGACAGAATTTTTATTTTTGGGTGAACTACCCCTTTAATAAAAAATGAATTTTGCTAAATGGAAATAGGACAAATGGTGTAAAAAGTCCACACATTGCATTTAAATGAAACACAACTGTTGTGAATTAACTAATTTCTGTAGCCAATATTGTTGTCATGTGAAAAAGGAATGAAGGATTCAGACCCGAAGACTTGAGAGATGAACTAATCATTGTTGTTTCTGCATTCAGCCTATGAGGCTGTGATGGGATGAACGAATGTCTCAAAAGGGGAACTAATTGTTGTTTCCTGTACAGAACCTATAAGATGTTGCGCATGCGTGGTCAACACAAAATGAACGAATCACTCTCTGAGACAACTTGTTGTTCCCGAGTCATATTAAAGCTTCATTCAAAATGAGCAAATCGTTCATGAATGACACATCACTAGTGTGAATGGGGCTGAAGATGCCCAGTCTCGTATGCACACCTTAAGCAAGCAATGTTGAAGTTAATGTGATAATAAGTGATTAATGAACTGTCAACGGGTTTTTTTACTTTCACTTTCCTGTTCTGGTACATGGGAGATTTGTATAAACTGGCTTACTACCAAAGAGAAAGTTATTAGTGTTTCCCTGACCCTGGTACTGGAGTTCCCCCAACAGTACACTTTTTTGATGTGTCTCTTGTCTCCTTTATCTGACACAACCATTTGCAAATCTCTATTAATAAACCTGATGAATGTGGTTTTACTTTCACTCTTCTATTACAGTAAATGAGATGCTTTATTCACAAAGACTTATGGTTTTGTAGTTAATAATAATGAGCTGATTAATTCAATTTGGCGTTGAACACTTAACCCCTTCAGCTCTGCAGCATATTTTGAATTTTTTACAGAATTAGGCATACCAGAATTTTAAAAAGAGCCCTACTCGCATACTTTGGAATAAATAGATAAAAATGGTCTCATTTTACAGAAAACTCTCTGAATCTTAAAACATGGGTAAAATATTGCATATTTTGTATTTTATATGTTTACAATACTGTGATAAACACTAACAAAAAGTCAGATTTTTTTTTATGAAGTTTTTATTTAAGAGTCTGTAATTTAGGACATGTTTGGTCTATGTCGCTTCAGACAATCTCTTTTGATTCCACTAGGTGGCAATAAACAGGAGAAAAAATAATTTGTTTGATAACATCTTCTAAGCAAAAGTTATTTAGCTTTAATCGAAAGGAGGCGTTAGACTCTCCAAGTGTACTTTTACAGTCACCATTTTTGATTTCTGAAACCAGTAGGCATACCTGAACTTAAAAGACAGCCCTACCCACATACTTTGGAATAAATTGATAAAAATGGTCTTATTTTACAGAAAACTCTCGGAAGTTTAACACAAGTGCAAGATAATAAAAGCACGCAATAATTCGCCATCCAAAATCACAAACCAACTTCCAATCAACTCCATCATCTGCACCCGTTTGAAGGCGCGCACGCGATTCGTGTTCTTTAGTCCCACCTCCTCAACTTTGGAAAGGAAAATCTCGGGCTCTGAATGGTCTAGAAGCTTGATCGATGTGTCTATGGAGAGGGGGGGTCGTCAGCTTTCATGACATAGGACGCACTGCGTGATGACATCATTGCAAGTCGACAGGAATCAAAGAGAGTCAAATACTGGTCATAAATGTTTTACGCTGAATCGCGTGTTTTGATCTGCGCATCTGAGACATATTATAGTGCCGTTTAGCCATGCATGCTCACAGACACATGAGAATGGTCTCATTTTGAAGAAAACAACCTAAAGTAAAAGCTGATATAGGATATTTTAGGCTAGTATGTGAGCACAAATGTAGTTATCAGCGCAGAAATGATGCATAAATTTGCTTGTTCACAGGAGTCATTTCAGTTTTCGTGATTCTTCTGAAAATTATTCTTTGTTATGTCACTATAATGTATAAGATCTGTGAAATAAAGTACACAGTAACATTCCTGAGAGTGAGAGCTTTCATTTGATGTGTGACTTGTCTATGTTTGGTGAGTTTGTGTGCTATAAATATGAAATATGAACATTTTTCATCTGATTTTCTCAAGGGGGCATTGTTGCAGAAGAACGAATTTAGACCTTATTATTTTCTTAATGCAAATATCAGGGGACTTGCAAGAAAGCAGAGGTTCTACGCTTTCAAAAAATACCATGTATGACTAGTTTTGTGCTTCAAAGTTCATTATTGTGTATTACTCTAATCTGTATGATGACCAAAAATGACGGAGTATTTTAAATGCAAGTGAGAAAGTGATCATACCAGTACCTCAATATTAGCTGTCACGCAGTAAGCTTCGTAACTTCCTAAGAATATTTTTTCTCCTGTTAAGCGACTAATAAAATTTTGGTCTCGTCAAATAATGGTTAGTCGACTATTAGGGGACAGCCCTAAATGAAATCAATCTGGCGTTTTTGATTAGGGAGATATACAAAATGTGCAGTGCAAACACACTTGAATAAGTTAATCAGGAAGGTATATAAAGTTATAGGAAGGTGGGTTTTAAAGTGGACTTCAAGGGCCAGCACTTGAGAACTTCTGAGGCCTGTTGCATGAAGCTAGCTGAACAAAAGTTAATCTGAGTTTAAGTTTAAGTTTACAGCTGACAAAACCATACAAACCAACCTGGATTAGAGGTTCAGTGGGCTCACAACACTCTGTATAAACATTTTCTGTCAACTCAGGGATTGAACCAGAGTTTATTATTAACTCTGAAGCATGTGCACCTGAAAGTGTGTCATGTGCAGCCAACAGCTAATCAAATAGAACATGGAGAACATCCGTTTGATTCACTTCTTTTGATCTGAAGATTAAGAGATCATTATGAAAAAATATAAAAAATTTAAATGCATTTACAAGGCAGGAATAAACACTGCTGCAGCAGCAAGAGTTTCAGAAGGCAGTTGAAAGAAAATATCTGACTATATCAATGCAAGTGAATCAAACAAAGTCAGTTTAAAGGTTTTATACATTAATGTCGTACATAACATATTTGATAGGAAATGAACTGCAACACAATAAGGTCCAGAAAGTGCTGTAATGTGTGATCACTTATAGACGGTTGTGACAGACCCAAATCATTATTCATCACTGTTGCATAATTGCATTTTTTCAGTTGGCAAATATTTTAATGTAGTGATCACTTCCATTTCTGGCACTATGGTACTTCTGCACTGTGTTGGAGATGTTAGCTTGTCTCTAATAAGATTGGTCACAAACATGATCCTTGCACAATCTAATGTGTAGCATCTTATTAAAGCTGCAGTAGGTAACTTTTGTAAAAATGTATTTTTTACATATTTGTTAAACCTGTCATTATGTCCTGACAGTAGAATATGAGACCGATAATCTGTGAAAAAATCAAGCTCCTCTGGCTCCTCCCAGTGGTCCTATTGCCATTTGCAGAAATAAATGCTCCTGGTAAGAAACAACCAATCAGAGCCAGGAGGAGTGTCTTAGCAGTGTCAATCAAGCTCGTGTGCGCGCTGATCACACTCCTGTCATGCACAGCGCGTACAGGCGTTCAAATTCAAGATTACCGGTGTGCCGCACGTTAGTTATCGTTATATTATCTTACTAGCTATTTATTACTTATAGAAATAGTGCAACGTCATATAGTTACATTACATGTATTGCAAAATAAGTAATGTTTTGAGGACCAAGTTTGTAGTAAAAGTATGGGCAGGCCATCAATGTAAATCATATTGTTGATGTTTCGTCCATACCAGTGAATGTGCCATAACTGTTTATCCGCCATCATCGGTGGCCCTGCTTGCTTACTAGCCTGCCCGTTCACGGCAGGCTCCATTGTGATGGGGGAGGAGCTGTGGAGGGAGGGCTGTAGCGCAGCAGAGAACAAGGGGGAGTGACCTATGAGTTGTGCTTGTTCAAATTTTCAGGCTAAGTCAACGTTTTCTAAAAACTCCCCACTGCAGCTTTAACTCACTGTCTTGCATTGTGTGCAACACATTTCTTCACCCTCTTCACGTTTTGTCCATTTTCTGCACTGCTGTGGTGGAATGCAGTTATTGCTGTGGGTTTGCTGCCCACTTGACCACATCCCCTAGGTAATTATATTGGAGTGAGGCAAAATAGAACAATAGAATGGTGTTGCGTCATACTCAGCTGATCACACTTCCGGAGTTTCATGGTACGGAACATAGACTGTAAAAAAAGATGGACGCCGCGACGCTGCTTCCTTCCATTGTAATGAACTGAAGCCAACACGGACACTGATAAGCGCTGACACGTTACGCAAAAACGTCCAAAAAAAAAAGAAAAAAGTTTGGAGCCTGGGCATGCGCAGAAAGAATCATCAGTGGAGCCGGAGGCGGAGTCGTGGTATCAAACTTCCGCCCAGACGACTGCGTCATTATTGAAGTATTTTAAATAGGCTATATAAATACACAATTTAAAATTCTACCTATAAAATAACAGGCTATTCTGTTTCTAGAGCAATAATGTTTTTGAAACAGCAAATTCAGTAGATAAACTCAATATAATATGCCACAAGAAACAACTCTAAAATGTTAAATAAAGCAATTTTAAATAAAATGTTTAAACTAACGTTACAGGAGATCGATTGCTGTAGACAGTGCTCTATAATTAATTAGAGTAGGCTATCATTAGTTTTATCCTGCTAATTATTATTTTATACCCATAAAAAATAATTAGTAACTGCCAGATAACGATCACCTGCTTTTTGTCCTGTCATGGCTAATGTTAGACGTGTTATCTTAACTAATAATATTTATTAATTAGCTTATAATGCCCACAATTAACATTACAGAGAAAAGCTCAGATATCCGTCAGATCCTGTAGGCCGTCAGGACAGTTTACTGCTGAAAAGCTCATTTTGTCGGTGTGAAATAACACAGAAATTGAAAATTAATAGTTATTTATTTATCTTCAATCTCCCCTCGAAGCTCCGACAGACTCAGACAAGCTGTCAATCAACTGTGAATCACAACGACACGACCCGTTTCCATAGCACCAAATTGCTAGCTAAAATCAAACTTATCACAAAAACGAACAATTGAATATAAATCAGCATGATAACAACTACCTTAAATGACCAAAACCATCTTTCGGAAAATTTCATTTGAAGCATAATTTATTTTTATGTTTTAACTTAAGTCTCATTCATCTGCATTGAGAGGGCAGGGTTTATGACCTGTACTTCATCCAGCCACCAGGGGGCGATCAAAGAGCCCGCAGCTTCACTTTTCAGGACGTATGAGGCACACCCGGTACGGAACGAACGAACGCGACGCCAGTTTAATTTTTTATTTTTTCCATAAGTAGAATAGGGAAGGCGTAGGACATACAGCGTAAGCGTTTTAAAGAATGCAGAAACCGGAAGTACGTTCAAGGCAATATTTTGTGTTCATAAAGCATAAACTTTTTTTTTTTTTTTTTTTCGAAAATGACTGATCGTTTTGCTAGATAAGACTCTTATTCCTCGTCTGGTATCGTTTAAAGCTCTTTGAAGCTGCACTGAAACTGCAATTTTGACCTTCAATCATTTGGGGTCCATTGAAGTCCACTATAAGAAGAATAATCCTGGAATGTTTTCATCAAAAACCTTCATTTCTTTTCGACTGAAGAAAGAAAGACATGAACATCTTGGATGACATGGGGGTGAGTAAATTATCAGGAAAAGTTTATTTAAAAGTGGACTAATCATTTAATATTGCTTTCACTACTGTGTTTGGCATTCATTATTTTGTTTTGCTTTAATGTTTGTTTTGCATGCAAGTCTTGTGCTTATAGTCAGTTTATTTGTTTGATTTGTATTGGTTTTGCATGCAAGTCTTGTTTGCAGTTAATTTGGTTGGTTTGTATTCATTAATTTGTTTTGCTTGAATGTATGTTTTGTATTTCTTTTGTTTGTAATTTGTATGGTTTGTATTAATGTGATTTGCTTTAATGTACTTTAGTATTTAAGTCTCTTTTGGTTGCAATTAATTCATTTGGTTTTGCATTTATAATTTTTTTAGATGTAACAAATTAACTCAAAGGGGGTTATTAATAATACTTAACTCGTTATGATTATTAATTATGATTAATTATGAAGAAGTGAATCAGTTAATCGGATTAACTTACTCTAGCTACATTAAAATTAATATTACAATCAATTAACCTCTTTGTCCAGTGAACACTCAATTGTTTATTAACTCTAAGAAATGTTCATTTCCTGGTTATGGAAAAACAACATTCTTATTGTACCGTACTACTCAGAGCATGAAGTCAGGATCTAAATAATTTAAGAGGCAATTTATTAGCAGACGGAGTCAGAACCAAACATGTATTGTGCACAAGCTTTATTAACTAACTCACAAACACATAACTAGACTAACAAACACATAACATACACAAAGGTCTCACACATACGTAGGTAAAAATGAACAATGATAGAGTTGAACCAGAAGTGGGACCAGAAATGGAGCTATGGGAAAAAGTCAAAGACAATCTGGAAAAGAATCCTCCGTTTCCTCAGTAATAAAGCACCTTAGCTGACACAGGTGGTTTACAAATTAATACTAAATCGCTGTTTAGTGTTCAAATGTACGATACTTGCAAAATGCCTGTAGGCTCAAGAGCATCGGGTCTGCCGGCTGCGGAAGGATTCTTGTAAGGATTGTTGTAACCAATACCTTCTGCATTGGTCGAAGACACTGATTCACTGATTCATAATGCTCCAAAGCTTCCTGAAGCAGTGTTTTGAAATCGGCCATCACTATATAAGTCATTATTTTTATTTTTTTTGGCGCACCAAAATATTCTCGTCGCTTTATAATATTAATATTGAACCACTGTACTCACATTAACTGATTTAAATATGTTTTTAGTACCTTTATGGATCTTGAGAGAGGAAATGTCATTGCTGGCTATGGAGGCCTCACTGAGCCATCGGATTTCAACTAAAATATCTTAATTTGTGTTCTTTTGTATTTGTTATCCCCCTCAAACTCTGATTTATCAAATATACATCTCTACAATCCTTAGCTGCATCAAAACATTTGGAGAAACATTGAGAGCGTTGTATGACGATTAGAGGTTTCAAGATTGAGTCAACACCAGCTCACTCTTGAGGCTCAATGAAGTAAATAAATTACAGGTATCGATAATAGTTTTATGTACTATTATAGACTTGTTTAGAGAGGTTTACGAATCGCCAAATACAATGGCTTTGGTTTAATAACAAGATACAGAATAAAAATACAAAAAAAAAACATAAAAGCGAACAAAGTCTTCACCCGAGGTATGGCAATCTTCTGTTGTACAACTTCCAATATATAGTCTGATCACATCCTTTTTCCTGACATAAAATATCTCCTTGTTTGTCAAAGTATAAGATACACAGGTCATCTACAGGCTACACCCATTCAACTACTTTTAACACATTTTACCAATTTGAACTTTCTGACCTTTACACTGGCTCCCTCTAATGATTCTAGTTCAGCAAATAGGGCATACAGTTTGCTTAGCTTGCATTAAAAAACACACATGTTGCTTAGCTTGCGGTAAAAACATGTGTCTTGTAGGGCTGGGGGATATATCGCATGCAATTGTTACGCGCATTTCGTCAGTAAAGCCGGTTCCCTGATTACCGCTAAATCGCCATCACCTGCTTTCAAATGGAGCGGCATTTAATAGACAGAGCCGTAGTTCACTGATAAGCCACGCAATATCGTGTTCATTATCGAATTCGATATCTGCGATAATGAACACGATATTGCGTGGCTTATCAGTGATCTACGGCTCTGTCTATTAAATGCCGCTCCATTTGAAAGCAGGTGATGGCGATTTAGCGGTAATCAGGGTACCGGCTTTACTGACGAAACGCATGTGACAATTGCATGCGATATCCCCCAGCCCTAGCGTCTTGGTTAGTACCAGTTCTCAATACTTCTTGTTTCAGCAACCGAAACACCTATTGTGGTTAGCTTGGTTAGTACTAGATCCCCTTAAGGCTTCTTGCTCAGCAACTGAAGCGTACATTGTGGTTAGCTTATCTCAACACTTCTAGATATGAAAAATAAAAAAATAAAAACATATATCTAGGCTAGTGTCACGATTCCTGTCATTTCCAGGACTCCAATTCCCATAATCCTCCCTGCCAGTCACCTGACACACACACATATACGCACTACACTTCCCAGTATCCCGTGCCTTGGACTAATCACCTCACCAGCTATTAAATGCCGCTTCATTTGAAAGCAGGTGATGGCGATTTAGCGGTAATCAGGGAACCGGCTTTACTGACGAAATGCGCGTGAGAATAGCATGCGATTAATCGTGCAGCCCTAACCCACATGGTGGGCAACTCCAACGACGCTGAAGGATTGTCTCTCATTGTGGATAATAGGACTTCAAACATTGCATCGTACTCAAATAACCTGCTGGATTTAAAGCTCATTTCATCTTCATCAACTCATCAAAAGACTGGACTAACGCTAAGTTTTACTTCACCTATCTGACTCATTGAAAAGACTTTCATTCATTGACTTTGTGGTACTTGTAAATAAACACTTGTGGGAGCAATAAAATAGGTTGCAAAGATCATTTGTTTGTTTTAGAGATTTTATCAGTACATGTCAAATCTGCTGAACCCCTCAGAGTAACATCCAAAAAAAAGAGGAGGTGTTACATAGTGATATAATCAAAAACACAACTTTAACTCAAACCTTTGCAGATAATTGTAATTGTTGTATGTGCTGAAGTACTTGGCAAAGAGATTGTCACTGCAATAGCAGCTACAAAGTTTTATGGTAATCTACTGGCAGCAGGGTTGCCAGAAAAAAATATTTTTTTTCTACAGTTTGTTGCTGTAAATTAACTTAGTTTATTACTGTTTTTCCTTGATTTTACGGTAATCTACTGGCAGCAGGGTTGCCAGTAAAGTACTGTTATTCTACAGTTCAGTTTGCCTTAATTTAATTTACAGTTTATTAATGTTAAATTACGTTTCACTATTTTTTTTTTGTCCTCATCTTGCACCTTTATCCTTTTAACCCTTTTATCCCCACACCAAAATCTTCAGTTTTAAATGAACACTTATGTGTCCACACTACAGAGTTTTAGAGTATCACTGTAGCAGTGTTGCAATTAATGAGAATTCAGTGATGAATTAAGTGGTTGAACGTTAGTACTGAAAAACTGCTATTAACAAGCAGAAAAAGTGCAAAAAAGAGAAACAAGAAAATAAAAAAAAGAAATGAGATTAACAAACACAAGAACCACAACTGACTTCAGCCACAGTCTTAAATTAAATCAGCTAATGATAAAATACATTTAATCTCTCAAGATATGATTAAACAACTCCACAAACAGCATTACTAGCTTCACTTATTACTAACCAGATTGACTTTATTTCTGTCATACGTCAACACAAGCTCTTATCGACAATTAGAAGTGCAGGGACTGAAGGTCAGCAGATTGCAGCAGCTCAAAAGGAGGGCCCTTGAGACCTCTCAGGACTGGAAAGGTCCCAGGTAGGAATGGTAAGAGAGCGAGGCGGGTTGAGCTTCCTGGAACCTCTCAGAAACTGAATAAGGTCTTTCCTACTGACTGACCGGCAATGGGAACATGAAACGCTGCTATGGCTGCCATGTATACTTTGAGCGTGGAAGGGGTGAGGTCCTTATCCAAACACTCCTGGAGAAAAGACCATATCAATGATATGGCTCTAGCCTGGGAGATAATGTTTAACAGGCTCTCGGGGAGGTCCACAGGCTCCCATCGAGAGGCCAAAGGTGCAGTGCCCACAGCTCAGGCTGGGGGTGGCAAATCGTTCTGTTCGCCTGAGAGAGGAGGCCCTGCTTCAGGGGAGTCCCTCTCCTTTGAAAATTAGGTTGGGCAGTGCAAGTTGTCTTCTGAGGAGAAGAATTCAACCTCTGCCTTTCTGAAGATCTTCCAAATTTTGTGAACCATTCAGGGGTGGAGCATCCACTGCTCTGGGACAGCATGACTGCTCCCTGGTTCAACTTGCCCGGAATGTGCAATGCTCTCAGCAAATGCAGGTTGGGCTGTGGCCATTCCAGGAGGTGTTTCATTAGTGCAAAGAGACATTTCATAGATAGCCGCCCTTGGCGGTTTATGTAGGACACCACCATCATGCTGTCCGACTGGACTAAAATGTAGTGACCCTTCAGGTCTGGCAGGAAGGTCTGAAAGGCTCGTCAAACTGCTAGCATCTCTAAGCAGTTGATGTGTAGCTGACTTTTCTCGTCCGACCAGGAGCCAAAGGCCGGTCTGCCTTCGCCCAGCGCTCCCCAACCCGTGTTGGATGCATCTGTCAAGACAACCTTCCTTCTGGAGACTGTTCCCAGGGGCACACCTCTGTTGAACCAATGTAGATCCTTCCAGATGGTCAGGGCCGCAAGTAGACATGGCTCATCCTGATGCGTAGGTGACCGTGCCACCAGGCACAAGGTGGAACCTGAGGTTTCAGCCAATAGTGTAGGGTCACATACAGTGATGGGAATAACGGCGTTATAAATAAACGTCGTTACTAACGCTGTTACTTTTTTCAGTAACGAGTAATCAAACGAATGACTTTTTCTCCCGTTACAACGCCGTTACCGTTACTGGCAAAAAAAAATGCAGCGTTACTATAATTGAGCTCACTGAAGCGGTTTTCATCCGAGTAGGCTCTCTCTCAGCCATATGGTCCTGCAAAGATTTTTCTCTGGTGTGTGTTGAGGTTAGTCATGCAGAATTATAATTTTAAATTGATAATAATAAACGATGCTCGGTGTGTGTGTGTCTGTGAGCATGCGAGCGGAGCCCGAGCTCTAACCAGAATAGGCTACCCTTTGTGACATGCTGGATCGAAAATATGTGAAATAAGTTTTTCTAGTCGACTAGTAGTTATTCATTTAAGCCATTAGTTGACTAATTACATTTATATTAATTTAATTTCTTAAATACTGTAGAGAATAAACCATAATAATGAGCGTTTATGTAATATAGGATATGCATTTAAGCGCACGCATAAAGCTTGCTATAAAGAACCGGCAAAAGTAGCAATTATGAATGTGACCAAAACAGCAAGGAGACATTTGAATTGTTTATTAATAAAGTAATGTTTTCTGAATCGGTGTCGGCTGCAAAGATGAAGTTCACATTGACTCTATTAGGCTACATAATCAGAGTAGCCTATTTTCTTTTCGTTTTTAGATATTTCAAGCTTTCTATAGATATATTTCTCATGCTTGCGAGGCAAGCAGCCTATACGCTGAGTTTCGGTTTATTTAGCATATAAGTCGCGCTCCAGTTCACACGCCAGTGATCGCGCCCGCGCCTGACATGATTAAATTGTCTGCTATATTTGCTTCTTATTTATTAAATCCAGACCATTGGTTGATGAAACATTGATTAAAATTAAGATACAATTTTTACAAAACGAAATTCACTTTAAAGAGAGGCTTTCTATTAAACAAAAGACAAACCTAGTCATGCTGTTCACTTTTCATAATCAAGTAAATTAATTCAAAACATAATATAGGACTATTTAAATATATATATATATATATATATATATATATATATATATATATATATATGAAACTACATTTTCTTTAATGGCTACCAACACGTATTGTACAGTACAGAGTAATTTCATAAGCAAGTGCGGATCATGAGTCACGAGTCGGATCAAGAATTATTTATTCTTAGACTTATATTTAATATTGCGGGCATTCAAGTTATTTGACATTTTAATTTTTTTAAGAAACGCAATAGTTACTTTCCCTGGTAATTAGTTACTTTTCTAATTATGTAACTCAGTTACGAACTCCATTACTATTTGTGAGAAGTAACTAGTAACTATAACTAATTACTTTTTAAAAGTAACGTGCCCAACACTGGTCACATATATAGCAGACCCAACTGCAGTAACAGTGAGCAGGCCCAACAGTGAGCTCTTGGTGAAACTGATCCTTTGTCCCAGGCACTCTAGGTGGCTGAGGAGCACGGACCTGTGTGTCATTAGCTCAGCCTTAGACTGTGGATTACCATTTGTCTCAGAGGAGAAAGAACATCTTCCATACACTTCGTCAAAGTGCACGGAGCTAGGGACAGTCCAAACAATAGGACCATATATTGATACGTCACTCTCTCAAAGGCGAATCTCAAGAATCACCTGTGATGGGGGGCTATCTGGATTTGAAAGTACGCATCTCTCAGATCCAGCAAGAAAAACCAGTCCCCTGGGCATGTTTGCACGAGGATCTGTTTCAGTGTAGTCATCCTGAACTTCCATCTCATGAGGGAGCGGTTCAGGTGTCTGAGATCTAGGATGGGCCTTTTTGGGGATGAGGAAGTAGTGGCTGTAAAAGCCTGACTCACTCTGGGACCATTTATATGGCTCCTTTCGACAGCAAAGTCATCACCATGGAGTGGAGGACCTGAGCGTCCTTTGCTTTCACTGAGGTGGGAACCACACTGCCAAAACACAGGGGTCTTCAAACAAATTTAAGTAAATAACTTTTTATAATCCCCAACACCGAGTTTGACACTCTGAGGATGACCTGCCAGACCTCAGCCCACGTGGCAAGAGGTTGGATCAGATCAGACAACATACCGTTGTGCAGGGGCCTGGTGTTCGCAATAGACGGAAGGGGAAATTTGCTCTCTTTTTGTATTTTATTGTATTCGCTATAGCAGCGACAGGCTGCATGGGCATGTAAAATATATTCTATGAGTCCCACCTGGTAGTTATACGGGAGCTAGTCATGGCATAGAGCTGTCAGTGTTGCATTCAGCTGAGCACTATCAGTGTGGTACTCACCCACAGCGCGCACAGCACTGGAAAATCCCCTGCTGCAGGAAAAGTGAGACGCGCGCACAGACTGGAAAGAACTCACTTAGTCCTGTTCACTTGGCCCTATAACCTTTTGTTAATTATCTCAGTTTGAGTGAAAGTACAGAGGGAAGGAGCCGCTTTCTAGAAAAAGTGAAAGCAGCGAGATGAGACTCAATGAACGTGGCTTGCGGGGGCGAAGCCAGTAAGCAACACACTGAGAGGCTTGGCATTTTACAACAAACGCCAGTGAAATATGCTCTTTCAGAGTGAATTTATTCTATGAGTTTCACCTGAGTCAGGGGAGAGTGTTATGTCATATTTAGCTGATCGCTGTCAGCACTGAGTTCGCTCTCACTTTCATTGTGAGATCAAGGCTGCTTGAGAGCGCTGATCAACTAGAGCAGAGCAGGGTGCTGAGACGCTTGATCAGCTGCCACAGTTGTGGTTCGACCTTTGAAACAACGCTGCTGAAATTGGTCTTTTAGATACTCGCCAGATGGTGGCAGGGTAAGCGCTGATTGCTGGTGACAAAGTGGCTCGCGAGCTGGCTGCATGAGTGCTGAAGCAGGCAGGCGGGGATCAGCCAAAGAAGGCGTTGAGTTGTCTCGATAACAGCAAAGAGATGATTGTCGTTGCTGAAGGAGAAATGATCTGAGATCTTATTGCGAAATGCCTGCTTTTATGGCCAGATGCCCCGCCCATTTTTTTGCGGGCTTCCTCACCATAGGCTCGCACAGCCATTGGTTCGTTTTTCTCTACTACCCCAACCAATGGCCGTGCAGTTACACTGTGTTATTGAAAAAGACTTCAGTAATCTGAGAAAAAGAAGTTTTCCCCCATATATGTCTAGAGACGCAGCACGAGTGTAGTATCAAAAGGGAACTTATGCATTTTAAAACAAAAATGCATTAGTGTAAATGGGGCCTTAGACACAATATTGGCAATATTAACTGTTTTCGCTCTACTTTTCAAATGAAAATAGCTCTAAGCAACACACAGCAATGTTACATTCCTAAATGAATTAGTGTTGTATTAGTGTTGTGTCGATTAGTTACACACATCCTGTCTCTGTAAACTGTCATGTCAATCTTGTCACAGTTAACATCCTTTAACATCCTCATTTAATTTAATTTCCTTCTGTATCAGAAAGAAATGCAGTAGAACAGGGATCTGCCAGTCACAGGTCAATCATGCGGAGACTCTCCCGTATTCATTTATAATGATGCATTTAAAAGTTAATGGCCAAATGATCTTTAAAAACATTCACATAACATATTCACAACAAAATATTACACGGTTAACATTAAATAAATATTTTTTTAACAGGTTAAATGTTGATTATTAGTCACTCAAACCCCTTTATCTAAACCTCTTAACTGTTAGTTGTGCACATCCACCACGTTTTGTAGTTTTTTAAACGCTTTTTACTCATGTTTGTACAATAGTTCTGAACCAAATCCTCCTTCAAAGTGCAATGGGTTGTGGGCAATATTAGCTGTTATAGTGTGCATGGATCCACACTCGAAAATCTACATGAAATAGTAGACCATCCTGGGACTTTTGGCATACTCTTTTACACATACTATGCATTGGGACACACTTTTATTTCAATCTCACATACTATTTAGGATTGAAAGTATGGACATTGCAACACAGGGCGTCACTTGCTTCATTCCTGAATCGATCACCCATTTTAAATATTTTGGTTAAATGGGTGATTTGGTCGCTCAATAATTAAGAACTGCTGCCATCTAGTGGAGGCATTAGTTTCCCATTTAAAAGTAGCCCTATGAAATGATTTTCTTTTTTCAACATTTCATATTTCTGTATATACTTAAAACATTACATAGAAATACTCTGCATATTATTTATGCAGCTGTAATCGCAGTGTTGATGTCACATCAAGTACAGATTCTGTGCCACTTCTGCAGTGCTAAAATGTTTTTTGTTGTTTTTTACACTGATTTCATTTGATTGGTCATAGCCCTGTAATATCTTATTATTCTGAATTTACAAAGTTTTATAATTTAAAAATTATGATTTCTATTGTATTGGAAATAAATAAATGTTTCATATTCAAAATTAAATGCATTTTACAGAATCTATTTTACAGAATCTATGTAATTAATTTCAAATTGTTAACTTTTTTTTTCAGAATCAGAACCATGATGCCCTTACTGGTGCCCATAGCCAAACGTCTACAACTGCAAGTTGCAACCCACCATTGACAGCCTCTTTGAGAAAGCCAAGAAGAATGAAGCAACATCCAAAGAATCAGTTGTTCTAAACAGAGCAGTGGCCGAGTTCATTTGGTAGTAAGGTGGTAGTAAGCAATGCAATTTAAGGTAACACTTTACAATAACAGTACATGAATAACCATGAACTAATACCTAAATGAATAGTTACTTCAACATGAACTCATGATTAGTTAAGATATGAACTAATGAAGAGTGATCCTTAACTACGACAGGAGTCATAAGGATTCATGCATGAAAACAGCAGCCTTAACTACACGTTAATACATGTTTGATAATTAATGCATTAATTAACATTTAGGGGTAAACTAAATAAACCAGCCTCCATAAGAGTAAACAAGAAGTACTCTGAATTTGAATTAAACGTGATTTAATACTGTCATAATTTACACTGTAATATCATAATCTGCCATCTGCAGCTTTGTGACAAATAATTGCAATGGCACATGATTATTTAGCCATTAATTACATAGATCTGTCTAATCAAATGTGGAAAATAGACTAACTACCACTAATAAATTTAATTTGATCTAAACTGTTTTCTGATTTTTATAGTTCATTTACATTTAGTCATAGCTAAATAGTCATAGGCCTAGTTTATTCCCGGAACTAAAGTATGTAAGGTTTGTTTCTGGTGGGACACTCATTAGTGGCGCACGCGAGGTGTTCTCTTGGCGCGTTTGTTGTGTTGCTGGCATTTTAAACTAATAAATGTTGACTGCTTTGGTAAGCCGAATTAATAATTAAAGACATATTTACATGTATGTTTTATTGGGGTTTTCAGGAGGTTATGTGCAGTTATTAACTGTATTTGTATTTTTGTCATTTAAATGTATATGCTTTGATTAGCATTAGCTTGTGGATGCGCGCGATTTTACATGTAAATGTGCCTTATGTGTGTCTTTACAGGTATGTTTATGGCTTGCTTTCAAGTCCATATATGTTTAATTATATAAATAAAAGTAAAATACAAATACTTTTTATTTTAGTTTTTTTTTGTACCGGGGTGTAAAGGAATAAGGATGGCACTCTATAGTGTTTATTCATATATTAGTTAATGATGTGTGATATGTGCATCATGTCATGACTTTACTTGAGGGGGCACAATCATAATTAACTCATTATTAACTAAGCATATACTAACATCAACTAATGGTTTGTTAATGTATACTTATGTCATGACTTTACTTGAGGGGGCACAATCATAATTAACTCATTATTAACTAACCATATACTAACATCAACTAATAGCTTGTTAATGCATACTTATGTCATGACTTTACTTGAGGGGGCACAATCATAATTAATTCACTGTTAACTACTTACCAAATTCAGCTCATGATTATCATTAACTTACTATCAAATACACTTGTACTAACACAACTATATAAGTACTCAGCCCAGTTAAGTGATGTTGTGTGACTTTTCAAAAAGTCAGAGAATGGAGGTACAGTATATGATCACGGCCTGCGTCTGGATGGAGAGTGAACTTCTGAATCTGATCCCAGCAAACGCTCCCTGACCTTAGTTCATGTTTCCTGTTTGGTTATTTTTTTGGGAACCGATTCCTCAGGAACTGATGTAAGTCACAGTAGTTTAGTTTGATAGGAAAGAATATCACAAAACAGATTAAGACCTTTTAAGATAAATAGTGTATTTAGTATTTTATATGTTTGATAAGGAGGATAAGTGAAAATAATGGCAAACTAATCATGTGCCTTTCAGTAATGTTTATAATGAAGCTGCTGATGTCAGTAGTTTAAATTCTGACAATAATAAATTGTTTAAATTTATTTCAAAGTCCAAGTATTTATTATTCCTTCTTATAGAGACTGTTTGATTTAGTTTACCCTAAATGTTAATTAATGCATTAATTATCAAACATGTATTAACGCATAGTTAAGGCTTCTGTTTTCATGCATGAATCCTTATGACTCCTGTCGTAGTTAAGGATCACTCTTCATTAGTTCATATCTTAACTAATCTTGAGTTCATGTTGAAGTAACTATTAACTCAGGTATTAGTTCATGGTTATTCATGTACTGTTATTGTAAAGTGTTACCCAATTTAAAATAAAATCCCAATCCTATTCTACACAGTTTAAAGTGAACGGTTGATCATTTTTCTTGTTTCCTTTACATGATGTGATACATCAGTACCACAAACATCTGAAGGCCTACAAAAGTCAGGGGAGCATGACTAAAGGCCTTCAAAACTATAGGTGTGGATCGTAACACACTGACTCTGTTTGTGCCCCTAGCGGAAATTACATTTGCTCGTCCTTGTTAGCACGACTGCCTCCAATGCTGGAGATACCGGTTCGAGTCTGGCAGAGTTATACAGGCAAGAGCTATGGGAGGGCGTTGGAGGGTCCTCATTACATATACATAGTCATAACGTCAAAACCATAAACGAACACGGAAATCAAGATACAAAAGAAATCACCCTTTACTTTGACAGAATAGACTGGTGTTGGCACTTCTCTAATCTTTAATTTTGACAGATGACTGAGACAACACACATCACAACATTTTCTGGTACATTTAATAAGTAAAACGAAACACTTCATGGATACTTTGGTTAAGTATGTGTAGTAACAAGCATATGATACAATCTAACAAAAAAAAGGGCAATAGCATAATATTATATTACATTAACTTCCATCTCATATAACAAGTCACATGAACATGTTCTTCTCACAGATCCAAAGAAGAACATCATCACATGGGTAATATGAAATATAATATTGAACACAGTTTTCTCGTCTTTGTCCATTGGGCTCATTAGTCCACCAAAACCTACAACAGATCGACATTATATGTTCAGTACTGCTTTGTGTGTGAAGTTCGACCCATTGAGAGAGTCATTTATTAGATATTAATCAGTTCAAATCAACGATATCTCAACCCATTTCCACGTGCCCTCTTCATCAATGTCAGTCAGACCAATCCAGACTAAAGAACGACGATTAATGTTCTTCTCAACAAAATCCTGACAAGATAAATCAATAACACATATTATAATAACAATTCAGCTGACATTATATCACCTACTACCAGGATTTGTTTCACTCACATGTTCCTCTTTGTTGTTTATGATGATCAGATCTGCTCCTCTCTCCGTACAGTAACTTCTGCTCTCATTCCAGCTTTTCTTTTCAGAGGAAATGTATTAAAAACTGGAGTGACCTTAAATCCATCCATCTGTTCACACAACCAGTTCATTTATTAGCTCTGTTTGGTGTGTTCTGGAGATCTGTCTTCCTGTCCTGACATCATGACTGTTAGCTTCTTCATTGATGTAGACATGCTGTTCATTTTCTCTGTCCATGTTCGAGTTGACATAATTATGCATCGACATCTTCAGTCTGTCGGAGTTGAACGTGCATCTGTTGGAAGTTGTTGCTTCATGCTTTTGAGCCCTACTTTTTTTTCCCCCCTTACTCCATGTTTAGCCATTTCTTGTGGTTCATTGTGAAACACACTAAAATTACTAATTTGGATTCCTCTCTCCAAATCTATTTAAAAAATGTTAATTTGTCAGAGGAAAGTAAAATAAATTATTTAAAAAACAAACAAACAAACAAAAAAAAACAGTTAACTATACATCTAGATCTTCATATAACATGTTTTAATATTGAGTTCGCTATTCACCTGTTTAAAAAAAAATATTTTGCTTGCTTTTAAGCCATATAAAGATGATTAATGCTAAACAGATATATTTGACTTCCTTTATTTATGAAGTAGAACAGCATGAAATTAGCAAAAGTGCAAAAAGTAAATACATGAACTCAATGTTTTGCAACTAATCACAAAGGTTAACAAGAGGACATACGCTCAGCTGAGGGAAGACTGATGAAGGCTACAGTAAAGAAGGAGAAGAGCATAAGAAAAATGACAAATAGTTTAGAGAAAGCAGAAGGACATCTGGCTGTTGGGCATGAATCACCGAGATTGATACTGAATTTCAATTCCTTGAAAACAAATTTAAAGAGACTGAAAACCTATCGAGGGATGCTTAAAGGATTAGTTCACTTTCAAATGAAAATTACCCCAAGCTTTACTCACCCTCAAGCTATCCTAGGTGTATATGACTCTCTTCTTTCTGATGAACACAATCGGAGATATATTAATAAATATCCTGACGCATTTGAGCTTTATAATGGCGATGTGACGATGAGATGTGTTTAATTATGTATTTATATCGTCACCGGTTTGTGTGATATACATGATTCACCTTACATGATTCACGTAAATTATTTCCACACTTAGACAATAAAACCGTTTATATTTAAAAAGTTTAGTTACCTTGGTCAGGCGTCATGTTTTTGGGCAAGATGGCATGAACGGGGGATTGAGGACGCTGTGGTGGATGTTCGGTGATAGGTGCACATATCAGCGAACATCACAACACGCTTCATTTATCAGTTCAGTTTTCATTAAATAAGGACATGACACATTTGTTTTGTTACTATACCGTTTATTTGTAAGATTGAAGGGTAAAGATGAATGCCGTTTCGTCTGCTCTGGCTTAGACGCTTCCACTTACTTCCTGGTTGTATCGGGGATTTCCCAAAGGGAGGGGCGCTTTCAAAGTTGCGCATTTAAAGGGCTGGAACGAACCAATTGTTTTTTTTTCAGGTGTTTTCTTTTGACAAATGAACTGAATAAGAAAACATGTCTAACTTTTATGTTTATTAACTGTATTTTCTATATTTGTTTGTTTTCTGTGGCAATGGCTGTCCAGCTCTTCTTTAAACATGAGATTGCTGTTCTTTTTTATTATTACTTGGTTTTTTTTTCTTTGTGTTGTCTGGCTAAAGAGGTGGTATAGTCCACTTACTATTCTGGCGGGAATGTAAGATATTTAACCAGACCTTCTCAGCCTTTGGGGAAGGAGGGTGTCAGTGAGTTAAACTGCAGGTTACGTTTATGCTGTTTAAGCAAATTTACTTTGTTCTTGGTAAGTTAGAGCAAGTGTACGCTGTGTAAAGCGTTTGTAATTTTTTTTTTTTGTTTGTTTGTTTTTTTTTTGGCTCATTTATTGTTTTTTTTTGTTTTTTTTTGCGTTACTCACTTATTTGTAAAAATCACCCCAGCTGATTGCTGCTTGCATAAATAAAAAGCGCTCTTTGGATTATCCCGGTGTCCACCTATGCCTTCCTATCATCTCTCTTGGTCCCTGACGGCATACTCTATGACAGGCGAGTATGAAGCTGATGAAAGTGCTTCCATCCACATCCATCCATCATAAATATGCGATTCACACGGCTCCGGGGGGGTTAATAAAGGCCTTTTGAAGGGAAGCGATACATCATATTTAACTAGTTATGAAGTAAAATATCTATCTTCTGCCAGACCGCCTTCCGTATTCAAACTGAACTTTTGTTGCATCAGTTTTTTAAGTTTTAATAGGGAAGGTGTAGGACATAGCGTAAGCTTTTTTAACCTTTCTTCATAAGTTGAATACAAAAGATTGTCTGGCGGAAGCTAGATATTTTACTTCATAACTTGTTAAATATGGATATTATTTTAAACAAACATGCTGTTTAGAGTTTGATTATAGAGCTCTTAGATTAGCTGATTAGATTAGTTTGTTTTAAGTTTAAATTTTTTGTATCAACTCCATTGTATTGTAAACAATAAAATAAGTGTTTTTATTGTTACAAATGCCTCTTGTGAGACTTTACTTTAAAAAAGAACAACTTTTGTCATTTCTGAAGAACTTCAACCTGCAGGTGGGTGAGTTGTTTATGGATTAGGTTAGATTTGACTAGCCGTACCCTACCTGAATAATCATTGGGTAAAAGGTGTAAGATAAAGACACAACAAAAGTAACAATCTTTACTGCTTCATTACAGTTAGAGTTCTGTATAATAAAAACATTGATTGGGAGCTTTTTTTTTTTTTTTTAAACTACTCTGCCTACTCTATTTGAAATTGTTTTTGTGAACTATTTTGTATTTGTTTTGGCTTGGAGAATGACATGATAAACAAACAACTGAAAAGTGATTTAAGCAAACTAGAGCAATCCAGAGTCGACAATGGCAGGGAACAATAAATTCAATTTGATGATGTGGTGGAAATTTTTCATGAAAAAAGATTTTTTTTTGCATTTATTTTTGTTCATTCTTTGAAAAAATGTGTTCATGTTGCAGTGTATAATAAAATAGCAAGTATTTTATATAAACCACACTAAAAATATTAAAAGCAACACTTAAAACAGCGTTGAAGTTATTTAGAGAGTGATGACTGTTAGTGAAACACCCGTTTGTTAACAAGCAGAATCACTGAAGGAAGGAAGAACAATGAGAACAGACGACCAGAAAGACATCTACAACTGACTTACAGCCACACAGCCTTAGACGAAATCAACTGCTTATAAAAGAACACATTAAGTCACTATTATGGTGATCGGTGTCATCTTAATTTGATCTCTTGACCGTTGACTTTTAAACAGTTTTTCTCTGGCTGTTGCAACTCTGTGAACTCTGTGTTTATAAAGTACATTTGTTACAGAAAGAAAATCAAGAGAACACGTGGTCAGGTGATGATGGCTTCTTTTTAAGGATTTTATAATCATCATACTGTAATGAAATATTCTAAAAAACTACCAGATGATTTTACAATGAGATTTTTTAATTTTTAAAAAAAAATACAGTAGATTACGTTATGCACACCAACCTCCTATGAGCAAGACAATAAACAAAGCAAATAGACACTAAGCAAAGAAAATACAAACTGAACAAATACAAACAGCAAATATAGCTGCAAGCAGCGATATGGGGTCAAGCCCTAAAAGTCCAGCAATGGCAGTCTGGAGCCAGAAAAGCAAAATCTGCAGAAATTGAATATACTTGACAAACAGATAAGTAAATGTGAGAATGAACTAAAAATGAACAGATTTTTGTGTTTGAATATACACAATAAACAATATAAATATATTTAAATAATGATTCTATTGCAACAGAAAAAGAAATTAGTACAATGTCTACCCAGGTAAAAGAATTGAAGTGATACATTACATACACTTTTATGAAGATGCACCATGGAAGAATCAAAAAGTTGTATTGTAAAATATGTATTTGTTTTATGTAGGAAATTCTGAACATCTAGATTTCACATTTGTTAAACAATGTATACTTTAAGCAGCAACACAGTATTCTAGTAATTTAACCATGATGGACTATAACCATGTTTTACCTAATTTGATTAAGATGTTCCATTAATAATTTAAATTTAATGGCTAGTGATAAATAGTTGCATTTTGAAAAAAAAAAAAAAAATAGTTTACAGACACTTATTCATTCACAAACACAAAGAATTACATGAAGTTTGAGCATTTTATTTTAACAGATGGTAAAGAAACAAAATACAAAAAGCATTACATGTAATGACACTGTATAAATTTTTTTAGGTAAAATGAACATGAAAATACCAAAATATAGTAGGAATTTGTTTTAAGGTTTTTAATTAAAGGTAAAGAAAACACAAAAGGCAATAAAAGCACAAAAGGCAATAAATTATATGACCCTGTACAAGGAAACTGAAAGTATAGAAACTATTAGAGGAATTTACACTTTAAACATTTTGTCTTTACTCATACCCTGTAATATAATCTGATATCCATTGACTGTTGCAGTTACATGAAAATACAAAATGACAAATGTAACTGTTATATGTACTGCTATGTGACACACACACAAGACACATTGAGAAAATTAACATGCACATCCCCAGAACATGGTATCCATTGTTACTGTAAGTGTACTTTCTCTTGTATTGTATTCAGTATTGTATTTGCATGTTTTATGATACGAATTCATTTATGATATGAATTTTCCTTAAAGATGCCCTATAATTAAAAATTGAATTTACCTTGGCATAGTTGAATAACAAGAATTCAGTACATGGAAAAGACATACATTGAGTTGCAAACTCCATTGTTTTCTCCTTCTTATATAAATGTCATTTGTTTAAAAGACCTCCAAAGAACAGGCGAATCTCAACATAATACCAACTATTACGTAACAGTTGGGGTGTACGCCCCCAATATTTGCATATGCCAGCCCATGTTCCCAGCATTATGAAAGGTATTAGACAAGGGCAGCCAATATTAACGTCTGGATGTGCACAGCCGAATCATCAGACTAGGTAAGCAAGCAATAACAACAGCGAAAAATGGCAGATGGAGCAATAATAACTGACATGATCCATGATATCTTTCTAAATGTTTCGTTAACATGTTGCAAATGTACTGTTAAATGTGGTTAAAGTTACCATCGTTTCTTACTGTATTCACAGAGACAAGAGCCGTCGCTATTTTCATTTTTTAACACTTGCAGTCTGTATAATTCATAAAAACAACTTCATTCTTGCACCTTTCTGGCACCTTTAAGCTTTTGACATATAAGAGGTCATCATACTTTAAGAATATCCTGTAAGTTTTAGAGCTAAAAACTTCCTTGTTAGTCCAATAAAAGCCTTAATTGACACCATACCCAGAAAACGACAGGATTTTCAAAGTGGGGAGCTATGATGTCAAAGAGTAGCAAGCAACGCCTCTGCAGAAGAAGATCAACGCCTACTTCATCACTGCCTGTTTAAGCCCCGCCCACCGATTCACGCATGACATGCAATAGAATAGGTAGCCTAAGTAAGACAGGCCTACGTGGTGCAAAACCGGCAACCAAGCAATAAACATGCCGTTGAGAATTACAAAATATTGTATAGTGCCTGGACTCGACAGTAATGCAACAACATGTAAGTAACTGTGTTAATTCTAATGCCTGATCTGATATGTAATGATTCATGTACAGTCAGATGTTCTTTGTGTCAGTAAATCAAACCTGTAACTAAACGTCAACTTGCGTTGTTTCTCTTAGGATGAAAATAATCAGTTATTTAACGGTGATTAAATTATATATAGAAAGCGATCAAAGAAAGCTCCCTTTGTAATCGTTGGAGCAGCATGCACTGAAGCTGTCAATCAAACAGCGAGAGTTTTTTCGTGACTGATGTGCAAAACTCCCGTTTTATTCAACAAATCTCTTAGTTATATCACGTTTGCACTGTTAGTGAAGATGAAATTTTGCATTTGCATTTGTTAGTGTACAGAAATTCAGTTAAACGACGAGATCACTGCTTTCACGTGCTCAACATGTCTGCGATCGGCTACAATGTGCATCTCTGCAACATTTCATGCCACGATCTAAATATAATGAAACACTTTTCACGATTCACCTTGAGAGCTGTAATAGTAAAAACGCGCTAAAAGAGAGAGTAATACAAAGTTATTTCATAAGCAAAGATGTTAGCCATTCACAGCAGTGGGCGTTTACACTGAAGTCTCACAGCAGACACGCCCCTTAAAACGGAGCGTTCAAACCAGAGGGCTAAAATCAGGGAAGGAAAAATGCCTTTTATTTATAAATTATGACAATTTTATATGTAAAAAGCATACTAACATTATAAGTTCACCCCAGGAAACATTATAAAACAATAAACCAATGCAGTTCATGACCCCTTTAAAATAAAATCCCAATCCTATTCTAGTCAGTTTAAAGTGAACGGCTGATCATTTTTCTTGTTTCCTTTGCATGATTTGGTTGTAGCAAATTAGCTCAAAAGAAATATGAATAATTAATCATAACTAGTTATAATTAATTATAAATATTTGGATCAGTTCATAAAATTAACTTAATGTAATAAAATTAATATTACAATCAATTAACCTGTTTTCCAATTAACACACAGTGTTAATTGTTTTATTCTAAGAAATGGTCATTTCCAGGTTATGGGAAATAACAATCTTATTGTACAGTACTACTAAAAGCCTGTAGTCAGGATCTGCATTAATAGGGATT
Source organism: Chanodichthys erythropterus (assembly GCF_024489055.1). Lineage (NCBI taxonomy): Eukaryota > Metazoa > Chordata > Actinopteri > Cypriniformes > Xenocyprididae > Chanodichthys > Chanodichthys erythropterus. The sequence continues at coordinate 46,516,822 of NC_090228.1, forward strand.
CCAGTATATGAGCGCAAAACACAGACAACATACGTGTGGCATGAACAAGACTTTATTATTTAAACACTTAACTACTCTAACATTCACACACATACATGCATACAGTTTACCAAGAGAGAGAGAGCTAAAGCAGAGTACAGGAAATATGAAGTTACAGCATTGTTTGACATTCAGCAGATCAACAGCCTTGAGCAAACCATCAGTTTAGTTCTAACATGCCCTTCTTTAAAAGGGGTAAGGATACACAATGTATCCGATAATGAGACTAAGTTTGATACTTGTATGTCTCACCCATTTGAATTAAAACTGTCCTGATCAGTGAATATAAGGGGTGAAGATGTCACACCCTCTTAGGGTGTCTGAGCCAATAAGGAGTTGCCCCCTCGGAGGGAACTTTACGAGTCTTTGTGACTTTGGCAGGATATTAGCATAAGAAACTGGATTGCATGAATGAGAAAAGAACCTTCTAGATTCTTATAATACTAATGTGTCACAGAGTTAGTAACACATAACATAAATTACCAAATAGGAAACGAAAGTTGGAGTCCGTAGATATTTGTTATATGTTATTTCAGTTATCTATAAATTTGCAACTATGGAACATTAGTACCAGAATAGTTCAAAAGAGAGAATTAATACATAGAATAAAGCCTATAAAAGGAAAGTCATGAGATGGGAAAATTGTATACATGTTTATACATTTCCCAAGTTTTTATATAGAGAATACATAGGATTAAGAGAGTTTATTTGTCCTTCTCAGAAAGAATTAAGTCAGAGTCACTAGTCTCTGCAACATTCTTTCTGATCGTAAAAGTACCATGTAGTTCTTCCTGTGTGTTAGCTACGTTTGGGATGCTGGTTGCAGTTTTAGAAAAAACGTAATTTCAAAAAGAAATTACGGTTTTTAAGGAAAACATCCCTGGATTTTTTCAGTAATTTTCTAAAAAATAAATAAATAAATAATGTAAATACATTTTAACTACAAAAGCTCATCTTGCACTGCTCTGCATGTTTGAAAGGTCACCCATGACATAGACAGAAGTACTGCGGTAGGGCGAAAAACTCATTTTCTTCTCCTACTTCAAAATCATCAGACATCATTTTTTTAGCTTTTTTTTGTAAAGGGCATTTGGCTTATCTTTGCATGTTCACTTTGTAGACACTGGATCTGTACTTTCACCTACGTCACAAATGACTTTTCCAACCTGATTATGTAATTTGTGGCGCATCGCAAAGCTAGTGCAAGATGAGCATTTGTGGATCGTTTCTCTAGATAAGACCCTTATTTCTCGTCTGGGATCATGTAGAGCCCTTTGAAGCTGCACTGAAACTGTAATTTGGACCTTCAACCAGTCCACTATATGGAGAAAAGTCCTGGAATGTTTTCCTTAAAAAAAAACATAATTTTTTTTCAACCGATGAAAGAAAGACATGAACATCTTGGATGACATGGGGGTGAGTAAATTATCAGGAAATTTGAATTCTGAAGTGAACCAATCCTTTAACAACCATCTCATATAATAAGTCACATTAAAATGTTCTTCTCACAGATCCAAGGATAAGCGATACTACATCTGTAATCAGCCCAAATTGTTGAATGAACTACAGCACAGTTTTCTCCTCGTTGTCCATTGGGCTCATTAGTCAACCAAAACCTACAACAGATCGACATTAGATGTTCAGTACTGCTTTGTGTGTGACGTTCAACCCATTGTGAGAGTCATTTATTAGATATTAATCAGTTCAATTCAGCGATATCTCACCTAAAGGTCGGTGTGCTGCCGTCAACCCATTTCCACGTGCCCTCTTCATCAATGTCAGTCAGACCAATCCAGAATAAAGAACCACGAATGTTCTTCTGAACAAAATCCTGACAAGATAAATCAATAACATATATTATAATAACAATTCAGCTGACATTATATCACCTACTACCAGGATTTGTTTCACTCACTTGTTCCTCTTTGTTATTTATGATGATCAGATCTGCTCCTCTCTCTGTACAGTAACTTCTGCTCTCATTCCAGCTTTTCTTCTCAGAGGAAATGTAGTAAAAACTGGAGTGATTGTAAATCCATCCATCTGTTAACACAACCAGTTCATTTATTAACTCTCCTCATAAACACTAAACTATACAACTAGTAGTATATGATGCATACTGTTCTCTTTAAAAAAATCTTGTCTGCATGCATTTCTTTCTTTAATCAGGACATTATTTTTCGACAATAATACTTCTCTCTCATTTATGAGGTTGGTGTAGTCAGATTGTAGCTGGCGTTTCTCTTCTGTGAGATTAATAATCTTGAAAAGCTGTTGTGTCTTTTCTTGTGTGAGACTGATAATCTTGGAAAGCTGTTGTGTCTTTTCTTCTGTGAGATTGATGATCTTGGTTTGAAGCTGTTGTGTCTCTTGTGTGTAGTTTGTGCTCTTTGTAATGATGTAGACACCCAGCACTATGAGCGCAGTCAGCAGAACAACACACAGCAGCACTGAACACACTGTAGCTGCTCTGTAGTTTCTGATCCTCACAGAATCACTTATCCATAGACATCTTCAGTCTGTTGGAGTTGAACGCACGTCTGTTGGAAGTTGTTGCTTCCTGCTTTTGAGCCCTACTTTTAAAGAGGCATCACTGTCGTCAAGAACATGTGACATAAAAAGTGTCATTGTGACTTTTTTTTTTCTGATTTCAGATGAATTTTAGATGAAAACTTTTTTTCCTTTTCTTACTCTGTTTAGTCATTTCTTGTGGTTCATGGTGTATTTTGCTTGCTATTAATAACTGTTTGTTCATGCTAGCTCAGCTCAATTAAATAATACAGTTAGAAATTTTGATTTTGATCTGTGTTACTAAATGCTGAAATTAACATTAAAGGTGCCCTAGAACGTTTTTTTACAAGATGTAATATAAGTTTAAGGTGTCCCCTGAATATGTCTGTGAAGTTTCAGCTCAAAATACCCCATATATTTTTTATAATTCTTATTTTTTAACTGCCTATTTTGGGGCATCATTATAAATGTGCCGATTCAGGCTTCTGCCCCTTTAATTGCTTGTGCTCCCCGCCCCCAAGCTCACGACTCTATAATACATTGCATAAACAAAGTTTACACAGCTAATATAACCCTCAAAATGGATCTTTACAAAGTGTTCGTCATGCATGCTGCATGCATGCGTCGGATCATGTGAGTATAGTATTTATTTGGATGTTTACATTTGATTCTGAATGAGTTTGAGGCTATGCTCCGTGGCTAAAGCTAACATTACACACTGTTGGAGAGATTTATAAAGAATGAAGTTGTGTTTATGCATTATACAGACTTCAAGTATTTAAAAATGAAAATAGCGACGGCTCTTGTCTCCGTGAATACAGTAAGAAACAACGGTAACTTTAATCACATTCAACAGTACATTAGCAACATGCTAATGAAACATTTAGAAAGACAATTTACAAATATCGCTAAAAATATCATGTTATCATGGATCATGTCAGACTCAGTTATTATTGGTCCATCTGCCACTTTTAGCTATTGTCCTTGCTTGCTCACCTAGTCTGATGATTCAGCTGTGCACATCCAGACGTCCTGCCTTTGTCTAATGCCTTGAACATGGGCTGGCATATGCAAATATTGGGGGCGTACATATTATTGATCCCGACTGTTGCGTAACAGTCGGTGTTATGTTGAGATTCGCCTGTTCCTCTGAGGTCTTTTAAACAAATGAGATTTACATAAGAAGGAGGAAACAACAGTGTTTGAGACTCACTGTATGTCATTTCCATGTACTGAACTCTTGTTATTCAACTATGCCAAGGTAAATTCAATTTTCCATTCTATGACACCTTTAACTAAGTTGCTTAATGTCAAGGAGACACAGCCAGTACCATCGTCACCAGACATTCACAGTTCTGATCACCTACACCTCATCACCAGACACACTTTAAAAACATTCACTCCCCACACAGAAGGTGCATATGCATATTTTATTGTATGAATAGGCATGGCAAAGTAAAAGTTTTAAAAAGCAGCTGAGGCTCTGTCATTTTTTATTTTACTTTATTTACCCCAGGAGTATTTACTATGTGGCTACGCGTGAAAAAGAAAACGCACAAGATGAGACCCAAACCATGGATTAAGAATACATACAGTTAACCAAATGAGAATTTATTTTCATATGGCATGACAGTTACAGCTTCAAATCTGTTAAGAGTCAATTTTAAATTCAAAAGTAAATTATAATATCTATTTATTTATGTTATATCATAATCTGCGTGACACCGTCGTTGACTCTCTCCGATGACGTTTGCAGGGCGTTCCAAATGAGCGATTATTGTCAGCGAAGTCCACTTCAACTCATATACCGTGCTCAGGGAGTAGGGAGCAGTGAACACTGCGTAGGGATCCTGTCGAATGAAACGCAGCTAGTGTCTGGTCTCGTCAGACTTACATAGACTCCTTACCTGTGACTTTCCTGTGATTCGCTCCTTTCATCTCCAGTCTCCAACTCCACTCCGTATATCCGTTCCTTCAACAGAGACTCATATTACACTCGGTTAAGTGACTGTTGCAAAGTGCTTGTTCATCTGCTTACCTGCCATCTACCATCCCTATGTTCATGCCTCTGTGTCAATAAACTTGTGTGTTTCACTTACCCATCTGCCTCCGTCTGTGTCCTGACAGAAGACCAGACCTCATGCAGAGCACCTCGGACACAGGCGGGGATCGTATTGCGGATCCATTTGCCACCTTGATCAATGCAGTGCGATCCCTGACTCCCACAACCGACCACAAGCACAGCACCCACTGTCCCCACGGATATTCTCAATGCCATTTAGCACGCTCTCCAACACCCAGCACTTGCTGCTTCTTCGTCAGCTGCATCTGTCTGTCCCATGGCCCAACCAGCGACATTCACCAGCGCAGCGGAGGATTTTTAGCGGGTTCCTGCTACAGTGTTCTCTCTACCTTGAAGCACATTTACAGCTGTTTCATTCAGAACGTGCCCGGGTGGCGTTTGTGATCTCACTACTCGCTGGACGAGCGCTACAATGGGCACAACCTCTCTGGGAATCCCATGCTCCTGTAACTGCCTCCATTACCTTCTTCTTCACCCATTTCAGAGAGGTTTTCGGACAAAGCACCGGCGAGCTTTCCATACACAACCAATTATTTAAACTGCCTTAACTGCTTTATACCAGGGCTTAAATTACCATGTCAAACAACTAATGGTACTATGGACTTAGAAAATCTAATTCAGAAAACCATCCAGGTCGCCCAACGATTCTCTGCGTGTCAATTCAACTCAACCGCTGTTAATCCTCTGCCTGCCACACCATCTGTTGCCCTTCCAGCACCTGAACCTATGCAGGTGGATTCTACTCTACTAACCCCATGCGGAGCATCAGAGAACTTCGTCTCTGCTTATACTGTAGGCCCAGCGGTGAGTACTATCCAGCTACCAGCTCGCATTGCCCCCCTTACCAGAACACCTGTACATCTCCTAAACTCTCATATGTGTGTTTCAGCGCAAGCCCTCATTGACTCTGGCTCTGCCGGGAATTTCATCAGCAACCAGATTCTCCAGAAACTAAATGTACGTCGCAAACAATGCCTCCGCATTCACACCATACAAGGAAAACTGCTGGGCCGTGGTCATGTTCGTCATTTCTCCCCCACACTGATTCTCCACATCGGCTGCATGCACTACAGGGAAATCACATTCATGGTGCTGGAAGGTTCCACCGCAGACATCATCCTGGGATGCCCATGGCTCAAGCAACACCAACCTTGTATCCAATGGAACACTGATGAGATCCTCAAGTGGAGTAACAAATGTTTTTTCCAAATATTTATCTATTCCCAGAAAATCCTCGAAGTCACCACCTTCTTCTTCCTCTTCCAACATTCTACCAATCCTCTCCAGCTCTGCTGAAAGTCCTGAAACAGACCTCAAAGTGGAAATATCTCATGAATACTGGGCGTTCCAGGATGTATTCAGCAAGCGGTTGGCTACACAACTACTACCTTATCGGCCATGAGACTGTGGCACAGTCCCACAGACAACCCCCACAGACAACCTACTGCCTAGGGCTACCCTACCCAAGGGTAGGGTTTACCCTTTGTCCATCCCAGAGAAAAGGCAATGGAGAAGTATGTTCAGGAGGCTATCAACGCTTCATTAGACCATCAACATCCTCTGCTGCTTCAAGTTTCTTCTTTGTGGCCAAGAAGGCCGGAGGCTTGAGGCCGTGCATAGATTACCACCACCTGAACACCCAAACTGTCAAGTTCAGCTATTCCCTTCCTCTGGTTCCCGTGGCCCTGGAGCAGCTATGTGGAGCTTACATCTTCTCCAAGCTGGACCTGCAGAGTGTGTACGATCTCATCCGTATACACCAGGGGGACGAGCGGTAGACTGCCTTCATTACCCCATCCGGCCACTATGAATACTGTGTTCCAGAACTACATGAACAAGGTGTTCAGAGAGTTCCTCAACGATTTGTAGTGGTCTACATCAATGACATCCTCATCTACTCCCGGAACCTGGCTGAACATCGTCAACACACCTCCCAGGTTCTAGAAAAGCTCAGCCAACACCCTCTCTATTTGAAGCAGGAGAAATGTGAGTTCCACGCCACCTCTGTGCACTTCCTATGATACATCATAGACCAACATAGTATCCAGATGGACCAGAGGCTTTGGACACCCAGGGAGGGGACGTACACTCCTGCAACAACCCTACTGGTGGCCATCCATGTCTCACTGCCCATTCCAAGAAGGCCATGGACAAATGTCCAAATTTAAAGTCAAAAAATAAAAGTTTACATGAAAAAAATCAAAAGTTACAACATTTGGAACTAAGGTAGCCTTTTTGTTTATCCACTGGCGTCCCCTGATTGGCATTTTTAAAATCGTTGTTTCACGTGGAGTAACTTGTGATCGACGCATAGAATTATGTTGATCTTGGACTCCTTTCAATTGGGAGAATCCACTGTAAGTAACAATGTGCCATTTTCTACAATCTTTGCATTTTTCTTTAAAGTATAAGTGGAAATGCCAAGTGATACATTTTAGTTTTAGTTAGCATCTGTCACCTGTGGGGTTTTATGTGTCGTAATTGTGTGAGCTATATCTCATGATCGGCTCATTGGATTATGCTGATGTACGACTCATTTTAATTTTGAGAATCTGCTCTAAATAATGACAATTTTCCACAATCGGAGCATGTTTCATGAAGTTACAAGCCAAAACATGACATTAATGCTGCACCGTATTTTTATTTACATATGGGTCTTGCATAGGGTGACCATATTTTGATTACCGAAAACCAGGACACTCGGACCGGCAATGAGATACTCATATGATACTCAGTGTTTACTCAAAGATGCCTTATAATTTCAATACATTTAAAGTAGGCCTATGCCTCCTCTGTATGGATAGAAAATTGTTATATTACAAAATACTATCTATAACCAGACACAAATTCAGATAGGCTTCTCAGAGGTTACTCAACATGTTTTATGACAAGTTTAAAAAATAACAAATGAAATAATGATAGAAATAATGTCTTTTCTGTATTAGAAAAATAATAAATAACTAAAAAAAAAAAACACCTCTACTATATTAGCAATCCAAATTTAAAAATAGCTCTCACAAACTTAGAAAAACTAACAACAAAAAAAAATCTATATCTTTAGTTTTCTTCATCCTCATTTTCCTCTTCTTCATCCTGTTTTTCTTCCTCATCCTCCTCATTTGCCCATCTATATTTTGCTGTAGAGCTGATCTTTCCCAGCAGTTTTTTGTTACTTAACAAATAAGCATGAAAGTTATAAAGAAATGTATATAGGCCTATCAACTGTTACATCGCAAGGTACAAAGGAAGAGCACAACGAGCTGAACTCATTGTAGACGATAGCTGAAGGTTGCTCTGCTGTTACACAAAGTATCTGTTATTCAGTTACAGACGACTGCACAAATCGTACATACTAATGAAAACATTTTAAACTGTTACCTAGAAGTAAACAACTGTAGTTTAGGCATAAGTCAGCCACGACGCTGAGAATATAGTTACCTTTATGGAATAATCCACTAATGTCTTGAGATACAATGTGAATTATTATTCTCAGTTGCACGTGCAATCGCGCATGTCTGCAAAACTCAATAATAATCATGCTTCGCTTTCGGAAACCGAAAATCTCGTAACACCGGTCAATTTAATGGCCCAATGAAAAACAATGAAAACCAGGACATTTTCATCACTTTATAAAAAACAACCAGGACAGCCAGGACAGGACGTGAAAACAGGACATGTCCTGGGAAAACAGGACGTTTGGTCACCCTAGTCTTGCAGGGCTTCATGTACAAAAACTCGCTCAAGTAGTGCAAGCCCAAATCAATTATACTCATTGTATTCTACTCCATGAGACCTCTTAAATGACATATAACACATGATTATCTGAGCTGTATGATACTTTTGACACATTGGTATAAAAAAATTATAAATTATTTCATAAATTATTTTTTATTATATTTCAGCAAATAACTCAGCAGTACTTAGGAGTTAATCAAATTGCTACATTCAGTAAAATTCAGACTCTAAGCTTTCAAATGACACTCCATTTATATTTTGCAAGAATATTATGCAATGTAAAATTGCTTCTTCCCTGGCATGATTGATTAAATGAACACTGCTGAGTGTTTATATAAACCACATTGATGAGTATTAGTGAAACAAATGAAAGAACATTTGATACAGAATGAAAATCCAAGAGAATGTGATCAGGTGATGATGGCTTCTTTTAAAGATTTTATATTCATCATTACTGTAATGAAATGTTCTAAAAAACTACCACATAATTTTACAATAAGATGGTTGTATTTAAAAAAGTACAGCAGATTACTGTAATCAGCAATGCATTTTTGGAGCGTTGAAACACAACATACTTCTGTAAATTTCAAATTTACTGATGCATTGTGGGATCTTTACCAGTTGGGATAATTGGCAGTGGAAAGCTGAGTGATTAACAGTGGTGGTAAGTGACTTATGACTGGATTACACTACATGATTTTTAATAAAATTATATCAGATTTAAAAACAACATTAGGCATTAGGCATACTGTTGATTAAATCTGAACTACTGCAAAATTTCTTATGCCCCCTGGAGCCTAGTGATGAAAGCAAGGAAACATGGATGTGGGAGCTACTGTGAGTTTAGCGATGTGAAAGACACTGGCCAAGTGCATTTGTGTGCGAAAGAAAACTTTCATTTATAGTTCAGTTTACTTGTTTTAGTTACCTAAAAATGGGCACATAGTTTCAAAAAGTGGGCCAAAGATGTATTATAGAGAACGAGCCAAACTATGAAGAAGGAAAGAAAATAACACCAAAAGGAAGTGGTTATTTACACCACCCTCCTATGAGCAAGAAAAAAAAAGCAAAAAAAGCAAATAGACACTAAGCACAGAAAATATAAACTAAACAGAACACATACAAATGGCAAATATAGCTGCAAGCAGCAGTATGGGCTCAATCAAGAACAGCAATGACAGTCTGGAGCCAGAAGAGCAAAATCTGCAGAAATTGATATACATGATGAACAGATAAGTTTATGTGAGAATGAACTTAAAATGAACAGAAGTTTGGGTTTGAATGAACACAGAATAAACAATATACACATTAAAATAATGAACAGAAAAGACATTAGTACAATGTCTACCCAGGTAAAAGAATTGAAGTGACACATTACATACACTTTTATAAAGAAGCACCATGGAGGAATCAAAATTATGTATTTGTTTTATGCAGGAAATTTTGAACAATTTTACATTTGTTAAACAATGTATACTTTAAGCAGCAACACAGTATTCTAGTAATTTAACCATGATGGACTATAACCATGTTTTACCTAATTTGATTAAGATCTTCTGTTATTAATGGAAATTTAATGGTTAGTGATAAATGGTTGAATTTTAAAAGAAACAAAGAATGACAAAAAGTTTTTTAATTTAACAGATTTTTCAGTAATACTTTAGATTACAGCATAACTTTCAATAATTATAGTGTACCTATAAAGTAAGAACATGTAAGTATAGGGGAACAATATGTGAAGTCTGGGGAATAAAGGGGTAACAACCAGAAAAATAACAAATTATTTATACTGTAAGTATTTTAGAACTAAGGGGTACTTGCACTGTTATGATAGGCAACAATCTTACGTTTGGGAGCAATTTAGCGAGAAAGTGCAGTGATTAAGTTGTTTCAAGGCAAGTAGAAAGAACTATTGCAATCTTTTTTAATACATGGGGAAATATGTATTATATACATACTCCTTAATGTAAGACACACCCACACCACCTCCCAGCAGACATCTTGTTGTTTGGGTGGGGGAGTGCGTATCGTGTTGATGATTGGGATTTAGTGGGTGATGTGATACAGCCTGATGGTGAGTGGTCAGGTAGATATTTGAGGGGTTGACGTGGGTGGATGTACACTGTAAAAAAAATCCCAGTAAAATTTACGGTAAAAAAACGGCAGCTGTGGTTGCCAGAACTTTACCGTAAAAAATACAGTAGTAACGTAAAAAAATAATCTGTTAAATTTACGGTAAAATAACGTATTTCATTAACTGATATAATGTTAACTTACCAACCTAATGAAGTACTAATATCTGTTTTGTACCTTTATAATACACTGACAGTCACCAAACACAGTGGTGATGAGAGTCACATGATGAATCAAAGTTCATCACAAGCAGCTTTTCCACAAGCTGAGAAAGACAACACTAATATATAGAAGGTGCACACAGTGTCATTCACACACACACTAAACACCATCATGGTAACATGCATGAAATTTTAAAAATGCAATAAACATTAATTTAACAACATTAGATGTAACATAAAACCCTAATGTACATAACTGATTAGAAAAAAATGAGAAAAACTAAGAAGAAACAGAGTTATTTCAACGAAAATATATCAAATGTGAAGTGTCACGCAGGGAATTGTGGGAATGTCAATTTACGTTTTTTCACTGTAAATTTTACAATGAATTGTTATTTTTCACTTCCAAAAACTGTGAATTTAACGGTATTTTACCGTAAAATTACATTAAATGTACCATTAGATCTATTACAGTTATTCACCGTATATAGTACAGAAACTTTCTGTAAACCAATTGACAGTTTTTCACCGCAGCATTTTTACAGTCTTTTACTGTTAAAATGACGGTCATTTTTTACAGTGTAGACTTTGTGGTTTGCAAAAAAGTATTTTAGCATGAAATTCACATGTCCTTATTGGTGGGCAATAGTGTGCTGGATGATGGTGATGTAACAATCAGGGTTGGAACTTAAAGGGACTGAGTTTGAACATAGTTGATATGTGTGTTACATTGCTATTGTGAATGCTGATGTTGACGGGTGTTTAGTGCTAAAAAGTGAGTCATTGATGGTGTCTGTAGTGTTGTTGAAATGTCTATTATTGATTTGAATAATTTTTTAAATATTTATGGTCTGAATGTCATTTGATGTTTTAATGGTGATTTTGTGGTAAGTGTACATGGTGAAGCAGGAGGATTTGTAGTAGTGTAACGACTGAGATAAATCAGACACAAATATTAGTTATATTTAATTGCAAACCAGGGTGTCCCGTTTCTCTTGCTCCAAAGGTCACTACATAGTTAAAAGATTTTTAAAATAAAAAATTGTCTGACTTTTAGTGATGATTATTTATTATAATTATTTTATATGATTAATATATTATTTGTATAATTTTTATACCCCTAATCCATTACACATGAGCAAATTTTGTTTAACAATTATTAAGCATTTAGTTTAAATTCAAACAGATAATATGTAATATAAATAAGATTTATAATCAATAGATAATGCTTTAAAATTAACTTCATGTCACGTGCACTAAAGTAGTAAAATGTTGTTTTCTTGCTGTGTAATTGCATTTATATATTTTTTATTTCAATCTCTTAAGGTGATCATACACAGGGCAACTTTTTGAGCAATGTTGCCGGGCAATGTTGCTGAGCAACGTTGCTTGGGCACTTTCCCATTGAGAATGAGCAACAAATTTATATCTGGATACGTTAAGGTGATGATACACGTGGCAACTTTTTGAGCAATATTGCCGTCAACAGGCAACCTGATGAGACACAGGGCAACAGACAGTTGGCAGCAACTAATCAGAGAGGACTAAATCTATTGCCAACCCAATAAATACCTTATTATAGGCACTTTATTTCAACTTTTCAAATATTTTCTTCATTTTTATTAAAAATAAATGCCTTTCCGATCTGATTTGTGATAGGAAAAGGGAGAAGAGCGAGTTCAGCAAAAGGCGGATTCGAACCCGCGTCGATCGCATCATAAACTACATTCATGTGCCATACGACCTACAGCCTACTACAGACGTTAAATTAACTCTGTCTTTTTAGTATTTAACTGAAAACATTCAGTGGCTTAATTACAGCTTACACGCATTACATTGGACAGTTGTTGGTATTTTAAGCAATATATGAGGTAAATTCCCTGTTTTGGGTTGACGCATGACAACTTACTAGCGTAAAAAGATATGAGTTCACACTCTTTTTCTCCGCTCCACTGCCGCTGAGAGGCCACCATCTTGTTTGAATTTTTTCTGAAATCTCCGAACCGGTCACGTGATTGGCTGCTAACATTCTAATTGGAGGATCTCAAAAAATTGCCCACAACCAATCTAACGTATCCAGATATAAATTTGTTGCTCATTCTCAATTGGAAAGTGCCCAAGCAATGTTGCTCGGCAACATTGCTCAAAAAGTTGCCCCGTGTATCATCACCTTTAGGCCTGGTTTCACAGTCAGGGTTTAGATTAATCCAGGATATAAGCCTTAGTTCAATTAGGACATTTAAGTTGCTTTTATAAGCATGCCTTAGAAAAAAAACATATTTTAAAAAAGAACAACTCAATAAGAAGTATGAAAATTAGAAGCTCAAACATTACTTTTCAACATCATAATATCTTTATAAATAAATATATATTCTCTCAGTTCATCTGTTGTTCTTTGACCACTTCTGAAACAGATGTTTAGTTCTAGAACCATCTTTGCGATGATGAATGCAGTTTCATTCATTAACATGGTGGCATTTGCAATCTGTTCTTATCAATCCTTATAATTACTTTATAATGTTAAAATCACATTATATGCTTTATTATACATACTGTTCTCCAATCAGAATCAGATATTTCAAGATATTTAGTCACTCAATAATTAAGAGCTGCCGCCACCTAGTGGAAGTTTTAGTTTCCCATTTAACAGTAGCCCTATGAAATTATTTTTTTTTTCAACTATTCATATTTCTGTATTTATTTAACACATTATATATAAATACTCTGCATATTATTTATGTGGTTGTGATTGCAGTGTTAATGTCCCTTCAAGTGCAGATTCTGTGCCACTTCTGCAGTGCTAAAATGGTTTTTGTTTACACTGATTTAATTTGATTGGTCACAGCCCTGTAATATCTTATTACTCTGAATTTATTATAATGTAAATAGGAAACAAATTTCTGTTTTCTATTGTATTGGAAATAAAAGTATGAAATATGCTATTAAATAAATGTTTCATATTCAAAATTTTACAAATTTACAGAATCTGAGTAATTAATTCCAAATCCACACCCATAGCTAAACATCTACACCTGTTACCAGCAAGTTGCAACCCACCATTTGAGAAAGCCAAGAAGAATGAAGCAACATCCAAAGAAGCAGTTGTTCTAAACAGAGCAGTGGCTGAGTTCATTTGTCTTGACCAAATACCAATATATACAGTTTTCTTCATAGAAAGCAACGAAATTACCACATTCAAGGTCCAGAAAAGTAGTAAAAACATTGTTAAAATAGTCAATGTGACTACAGTGGTTTAACCTTAATATTATGAAGCACTGAGAATAATTTTTGTGTGCAAAAAAAAGAAGGAAAAAAAAAAAAAGACTTGAACAAATTTGTCTGTCTCCTGTCATTCTCATACGCTACCGACATTGCAGTTCTTTGACTTCTTTAGTGCAATTAGGGGCAGTTTCCCGGACAGGGTTTAAATTAAACCAGGATAGGCCTTAATCTAGAATAGTTAATTGTGTCTTTGAAAATGGCTTTCTGAAACACAGATTAAGTACAGATTACTAAAATCTGGACTATGGAGTCCTGAATTAAAATAAACTAGATTAATTGAAAACCAACTGTGCTAATCTGAATTAGCATGAGAAAGGTTGCCTAGAAAACATGGAATGAACCAAGAAAAGCTTAACATTGCATGGAACTGAGAAGCAAATCCAAGAAAAACAATGGCAGCAGAAGAAGACTGTGACAATAATAAAAAAACTATTCAACTTTTCAACCCAAGCACAAGCTCAACACTTCACCACAACAGTAATCTCCAAAAAACATTAACATATCAAAAACTTTTACATAATAGAACATTAAACAGTTAGAAGTCTCTCCATATTCTCATCTTTCTAAAAATGCATAAAATAACACTATTTCAACATTTACTCTCCCACTTCAGCCCGGTGCAAAGCAATGATGGGAAGGGAAGTCCTGTTTGATTGGGTTACTTGATTTAAACATGTCATTTCAAAATGAAATCATCAGGTGAGTTCTAGTAACCATTTCAAGTCAATTTAACATGAACCAGAAACAATGGTGATAAATCAAAATAAATTGTTTAAAGGATTAGTCCACTTTTAAATAAACTTTTCCTGATAATTTACTCATCCCCATGCCATCCAAGATGTCCACGTCTTTCTTTCTTCAGTAGAAAAGAAATTAAAGTTTTTGATGAAAACATTCCAGGATTTTTCTCCTTATAGTAGACTTGAATGGGCACCAAACAGTTGAAGGTCAAAATTAGTTTCACTGCAGCTTCAAATTGTTCAACATGATCCCAGATGAGAAATAAGGGTCTTATCTAGTGAAATCATTGCTCATTGAAAATTATATAAGTTTTAACCTTAAATGCTCATCTTGAACTAGCTCTCTTCTTCTTCTCTATTTGAATTCCAGCACTGTAGACACTAAGCGTATTACTGCCCTCCTCAGGTCAAAGTTTGAACTAATTTTTATATGCAATATGCTAGTTCAGTAGTATAGACCAATTTGGTGTTTGCAAACAGCGATGACGTTTTTTTATGGGCGGAGCCTACCTGGTTGCAGAAAATGACAGTTGAGCAGTAGCAGTCTATGGAAGCCACGAAATAAAAGAATAAAAAAAAAAGTTAATTTCGAGTTTATATCTCACAATTCTGACTTTTATTTCTCGCAAACCTGAGTTTATATCTCACATTTCTTACAAAGAAAAACAGAATTGTGAGATATACTCGTTATCCTGTCTTTTCTGAATTGCAATTTATCGCGCAATTCTAACTTTTTCCCCCTCAGAATTGTGAAATAATCTCACAATTGCGAGTTATAATGGCCGAAATGGGAGTCATAAACACGCAAATGCAAGAAAAAAAGTCAGAATTGTGAAATAAAAATTTTATAGACTATGTTTAAAAGTTATCTATGTAAAATGTTAAAGGTTTAAATATTATTTCATGCTGTAACTGCTATGTATGTATGTCCTCTGAACTGCATATGTGAATATTATGTAGACTTACTGTTTACATCAAATTCCTGCTTTAATAGTAGACTAATCCTTGCAGGTGTCATCAGTCCAGTCTGTGAAATGTCTCCGTTTAGCTTCAAAGGACGTTTTCAACGATGGTTTTCTTTAAAAATGAAGACTATTTTTTGCATTCCGATTCCAACATCCAGAGGCACAACAAAACGTTTTTCTCTTATTCTGTGGATTTTGCACATTTTCCTCCAATTGCTACCGCTATTTTTCTGCAACCACTATGCGCGCGCAGCTGCAAGTGACGTAATTGTGACGTCTGCTCCAAAGAGGTCTATATAACAATTAGTTCAAACTTTGACCTGTGGAGGGCAGTATTACGCTTAGCAGTGTCTACACTGCTGGAATTCTAATAGAGGAGAAGAAGAAGAAAGCTAGTTCAAGATAAGCATTTCTGGTTAAAATGTATACAATTTTATTATTATTTTTTTTTTAGAAAATGAATGATTGTTTCTCTAGATAAGACCCTTATTTCTCATCTGGGATCATGTAGAACAATTTGAAGCTGCAGTGAAACTAATTTTGACCTTCAACTGTTTGGTAGCCATTAAAGTCCACTATATGGAGAAAAATCCTGGAATGTTTTAATCAAAAACTTTAATTTCTTTTTGACTGAAGAAAGAAAGACATGAACATCTTGGATGGCATGGGGGTGAGTAAATTATCAGGAAAAGTTTATTTAAAAGTGAACTAATCCTTTAAATAAAGTGAACAGCACCAATAGTCAAGTCACCTTTATTTATATAGCGCTTTTTACAATGCAGAATGTATCAAAGCAGCTTTACATTGATAACTGGTACATAATTTTGGCTGCACAGCAGCTCTTCAAGAATAGTGTCAATGCAGGCAGATCAAAGCACTGTTGAATATCAAATGTCAAGTGTCCCCAACTAAGCAAGGCAAAAGCGACAGTGGCAAGGAACCCAAACTCCAACAGGTGACATCAGGTGGCAAACAAGTGGCAAATAGGTGTTAAAATGGAGGAAAAAAAACCTTGGGAGAAACCAGGCTTAGTCGGGGGGCCAGTTCTCCTCTGGCGAACAGTGCTTTGTTATGAATCAGGTTGCTATCATAAATCTGATAGGATCGCAACATTCAAAGTATTTATTTCAGTTCCATCCAGTTGAGGATCGTATTCATCACGCCGGTATGGACGGTCGGTTGAGGAACTGTGCTACTGGCTGTCGTGTCGATGAGGCCTTCACAATGGATGATCTAGTCGACTCGATCTCTGCTGATTCAGGGCTGCGTTGTGGTCGTGTCAAGGCACAGGTCCTTGGTCTCAGCGGGCCGGCCCGGATCCGGTTGACTACGGTAAACCTCGGGATAAACAGAAAGACTAATATTAGCGTAGATGCCATTCTTCTTCTGATGTATCTGGTGTTATAGGAAGTGTTCCTGGTTCCGGCTGACCTAATTTATGCAGCCTAATAATCCTTTAATGGATTTGAAAATATAAATTGATAATGTGTTATGTGTATGCCAGGTTAAAGAGATGCGTTTTTAGTCCAGATTTAAAGTGACAGAGTGTGTCTGCTTCCTGAACAATGCTAGGAAGATTGTTCCAGAGTTTAGGTGCCAAATAGGAGAAGGATCTACCGCCTGCGGTTGATATTCTAGGTATTATCAGCTGGCCTGAATTCTGAGATCGCAATAAACGTGAAGGACTATAATGCATTAAAAGCTCGCTTAGGTACTGGGGAACTAAACCATTTAGTGCTTTGTAAGTAATTAGCAAGATTTTAAAATCTATACGATGTTTAACAGGAAGCCAATGCAGTGATGACAGAACTGGGCTAATATGGTCATACTTCCTAGTTCTAGTAAGAACTCTAGCTGCCGCATTTTGTACGAGCTGTAGTTTATTTATCAAGCGGGAGGAACAACCACCCAGTAGAGCGTTACAGTAATCTAGCCTTGAGGTCATGAACGCATGAACTAACTGTTCTGCATCTTTCATTGAGAGCAAATGTCGTAGTTTAGATATATTTTTAAGATGGAAGAATGCGGTTTTACAGATGCTAGTAACATGGCCTTCAAATGAAAGATTGGTATCAAAGAGCACACCCAGGTTCCTAACTGACGACGAAGACTTAACAGAGCAGCCATCAAGTGTTAGACAGTATTCTAGGTTACCAATAAAAAAGAAAAAGAATATATTTATATATCGCTATATATAAGAAATACATGCGTCTTCCTTGAAACACAATGTTAATCTGAAGTTAAACCTGCTTCCTGATAGGTTTAATTTAAACCTCAATTTAGTCCTGGAGTAGCTCTAGTCTTCCTCCAGGAAATCAGTTTATTAAACACTGGACTAGACTAAGTCTAGGACTATTTTAAACCATGACAGAGAAAGCAGATTTCTGTTAATCTGATTTAAAGAGACAATTTATTCTAGGAATAGGCTTAATCTCTGTCCGGGAAACCGCCCCTTAATCCTATTTCTAGTTTGTTCAGTTGAACTAGTTGATGTATGCTGAATCTTTAATATGATATTGGTAACACTTTCAGTGTACTTAAGTACTTAGTAGTAGATGTTGTAATAACATGCAACAAAATGTACTTAACATTTAACTAAGTTATAGAACAGCCTGTACAGATTGTATTTATGTACATGTACTGTTACACATATGTAACGGTCTGAGTCGGTTACACAGCTATTGTCATTTGACTGGCAGATTATATGATACACACTTTTCAGCCTGTGCCTTTTGTTTCATGGCTGAACTTTGATCATTTACAATGCTGCCTGTGACAATTAGGCTGGAGTAAGTGAAGCCATTTGAAATAAAATCCCAATCCTATTCTAGTCAGTTTAAAGTGAACGGTTGATCATTTCTCTTGTTTCCTTTGCATGATGTGGTACATCGGTACCACAAATATCTGAAGGCCTGCAAAAGTCAGGGGCGCATGACTAAAGGCCTTCAAAACTATAGGTGTGGATCGTAACACACTGACTCTGTTTGCGCCCCTATCAGAAATTACATTTGCTCGTCCTTGTTAGCAGAGCTGCCTCCCATGTCGGAGATGCCGGTTCGAGTCTGGCAGGGTTTCACAGGCAAGAGCTACGGGAGGGGGGTGGGTTCCTTTGGATATCAATTTCAAATATCAACAGTGTTTCTCATGCTTACTGTACTTTAAAAGGGTCCTCATTACATATACATAGATGAGTTATAATTTCAAAACGCTAAATGAATCCTGAAATCATAATATAAAAGAAATCAACCTTTACTTTGTCAGAATAGACTGATGTTTGTACTTTACTTTTACTTTAATTTTGTCTGCTAGAAGAGACAGAGGACTGAGACAACACACATACACAAACACACATAACATATTCAGGTACATTTAATAAGTAAAACGTGAATAAACAAACATATGATACAATCAAACAAAAAGCCAATAACATAATTGTTATGGTGAAATACCATATATGGTTTGTATCTCGTTGTGACGTGAATTCCAGCATGCGCGTTGTTGACGCTATGCCATGATAATAAAAGATGCAAGTTGATTCAGCTCCTGCTTGTTTATTGCATAGAACACAAACAATAATGATATTATATTCCATTAAAGGATAATTTACTCACCCCCCTGTCACTGAAAATGTTTGTCTTTCTTTCTTCAGTCAAAAAGAAATTAAGGTTTTTGAGGAAAACATTCCATTTCACAGTCTTGTCTAGTGAAATGATTGGTCATTTAAAAAAAAAAAAATTATTTATATACTTTTTAACCTCATCTTGCACTGTTCTGCGATGCACCATGCATTACGTAATCATGTTGGAAAGGTCACGTGTGACGTAGGTGAAAGTACAAATCCAGTTTCTATAAAGCGAATGTGCAAAGACTAAGGGGCACAAAATCACTCTCACGGACTTTCTCCGGGTCTGTTCCTGGCTGGTGGAATGACCTGCCACGCTCTATCTGAGCAGCTGAATCTTTAGCCATTTTCAAAAAAATGCTAAAGATGTATCTTTTTCGCCAGCACTTGACCCAGTAATAGTAGCACTTACCTTGATTTCTATTTTCCTTCCATCTATTTGTGTATTTTACTTAAAAAAAAAAAAAAAAAAAAAAAAAAAAATCAATCAATCCTTGCTACGAGCACTTTACTGTCATAACTGTGACTTCACTCAGCACTTATGTACTGTTGTTCTCATGTTGATTTGATTGATTCTACTATTCTCATTTGTAAGTCGCTTTGGATAAAAGCATCTAAATGACTAAATGTAAATGTAAGTCAAACGCCCTTTTTTGAAACTGCAATTTTGACATTCAACCCGTTGTACCCCACTGAAGTCCACTATATGGAAAAAATCTGGAATGAGAAAAATTCTGGAATGTTTTCCTCAAAAACCTTAATTTATTTTCAACCGATGAAGGAAAGACATTAACATCTTGGATGACACAGGATGAGTAAGTTATCAAGAAATTTTTATAATTCAGATGTGAACTTATCCTTTAACTTCCATCTCATATAATAAGTCATATTAAAATGTTCTTCTCACAGATCCAAAGATAAGCATCATCACATGGGTAATCGGCCCAAATTGACGTATGAACTAGAGCACAGTTTTCTTCTCTTTTTCCATTGGGCTCTGTAGACCACCAAAACCTACAACAACAGATCGCCATTATATGTTCAGTACTGCTTTGTGTGTGAAGTTCGACCCATTGTGAGAGTCATTTATTAGAAAATAATCAGTTCAATTCAGCGATATCTCACCTAAAGGTCGGTGTGCTGCCGTCAACCCATTTCCACGAGCCCTCTTCATCAATGTCAGTCAGACCAATCCAGACTAAAGAACCATGATCAATGTTCTTCTCAACAAAATCCTGACAAGATAAATCAATAACACATATTATAATAAACAACAATTCAGCTGACATTATATCACCTATATGCACGATCATGATTTTTCATGGCCGATTCCGATACCAATTTTTTTACAAGCAAACTGGCCGATTCCGATACCGATTTTTTAAATTATTATTCTTATCAAGCAACAAACAAGAAAGAATGAAAGTATACATTTAAAATAAGATGTTTATTTGGTATATAACAGGCTTTTGGCTATTAAAAACAATAACTGTAACCATCTGAAATTAACAGCAGTAACTGCGCAGTAATTAGCCTATATTCAATACAAACGTAACGTTAGGCCTACTGACAAAAGCATTTAGCTTTTGTTTTTAAATTGGGTTGAAACCTTAAATGAAAACATTAACTGTAGCCATGTCATTTTGAAGGCAACAACTGCATAGTTCCACAATCCAAACAACACAATCAAAACACATTCAACACTCCAAACAAAGATTTTACTTAATCCGTATTCAGCATTTGTTTTCGTTTTTAAACTTGGTGTAAAGAAAAAAGGTCTTTACCAGTGAAACTAAATAAAACCAAGGCTGTTTGCAGTTTACCTGCAGCATCAAACGGCATCTGCCTCTCTTTTCCCCCCGCTTCTCGCACGTAGTTCCTCTCTATCCGTTTCCACAGCAGTCATGGTTACCCCTGCAACAGAGCGCGCGTCAGGGCGTCGCGCTCAGATCACCTCGCGCATGTTGTTTCGCGAATGATTACAAATGTAGTCTGTGCATGCGGGCGCACTTCCGGAAAAACCGGACGAAAAAAATACAAAAAACCGATCGCGTATTATAAGCAAAAACCGGCCGGTTCCGATTTATGGCCGCTCAACCGGTGCATCCCTAAAATCACCTACTACCAGGATTTGTTTCACTCACTTGTTCCTCTTTGTTGTTTATGATGATCAGATCTGCTCCTCTCTCCGTACAGTAACTTCTGCTCTCATTCCAGCTTTTCTTCTCAGAGGAAATGTAGTAAAAACTGGAGTGATTGTAAATCCATCCATCTGTTCACACAACCAGATCATTTATTAACTCAATCTTCTCATCTACACTGAACTATACAAATAGTAATATATGATACATACTGTTCTCTTTAAAAAAATCTTGTCTGCATGTGTTTCTTTCTTTAATCAGGTCATTATTCTTTGACAGTAATGCATCTCTCTCATTTATGAGGTTGGTGTAGTCAGATTGTAGCTGTTGTGTCTCTTCTGTGAGATTGATGATCTTGGTTTGAAGCTGTTGTGTCTTTTCTTCTGTGAGATTGATGATCTTGGTTTGAAGCTGTTGTGTCTCTTGTGTGTAGTTTGTGCTCTTTGTAATGATGTGGACACCCAGCACTATGAGCGCAGTCAGCAGAACAACACACAGCAGCACCGAACACACTGTAGCTGCTCTGTAGTTTCTGATCCTCACAGAATCACCTACTGAACACCACAGACATCAACATAAATGTTACTTCTAATATGGCTAATGTTTGTTATTATAATGAAGTGAGTCTCAGTACCTGAGCTTCCAGGTGTTTGGTGTGTTGTGGAGATCTGTCTTCCTGTCCTGACATCATGACTGTTAGGTTCTTCATTGGCATAGATATTCTCCTCTTTGTTTTCTCTGTCCATTTTCATATTTCCATAATAATGCATAGACATCTTCAGTCTGTTGGAGTTGAACGCACGTCTGCTAGAAGTTGTTGCTTCCTACTTTTGAGCCCTACTTTTAACGGCATCACTGTAGTCAAGAACATGTGACATAAAGTGTCATTGTGTTTTTTTGTTTGTTTTTTTGCTGATTTCAGATGAAAACTTTTTTTCCTTTTCTTACTCTGTTTAGTCACTTCTTGTGGTTCATTGTGAAACACACTAAAATTACTCATTGGTTTCCTCTGCCCAAAACCATTTAAAGAATGTTAATTTGTTGGAGGAAAGTAAAATAAACAGTGAACTGTATATCTAGATCTACATATAACTTGTTTTGATATTGATATTTACGTGTTTCAAAGAAATGTTAGTTTGCTTGTTATTAATAACTGTTTGTTCATGTTAGCTCAGCTCAATTAAATAATACAGTTACAAGTTTTGATTTTAATGTGTTATTAAATGCTGAAATTAACATTAACTAAGATGCTTAATGTCAAGGAGACACAGCCAGCACCATCGTCACCAGACATTCACACTCCTCCCACTCGTTCACAATGCCCTGAGTTCTGATCACCTACACCTCATCACCAGACACACTTTAAAAACATTCACTCCCCACACAGAAGGTGCATATGCATATTTTATTGTATGAATAGGCATGGCAAAATAGAAGTTTTGAAAAGCAGCTGAGGCTCTGTCATTTTTTATTTTACTTTATTTACCCCAGGAGTATTTACTATGTGGCTACGCGTGAAAAAGAAAGATGAGACCCAAACCATGGATTAAGAATACATACAGTTAACCAAATGAGAATTTATTTTCATATGGCATGACAGTTACAGCTTCAAATCTGTTAAGAGTCAATTTTAAATTCAAAAGTAAATTATAATATCTATTTATTTATGTTATATCATAATCTACGTGACACCGTCGTTGACTCTCTTCGATGACGTTTGCAGGGCGTTCCAAATGAGCGATTATTGTCAGCGAAGTCCACTTCAACTCATATACCGTGCTCAGGGAGTAGGGAGCAGTGAACACTGCGTAGGGATCCTGTCGAATGGAACGCAGCTAGTGTCTGGTCTCGTCAGACTTACATGGACTCCTTAACTGTGACTTTCCTGTGATTCACTCCTTTCATCTCCAGTCTCCAACTCCACTCCATATATACGTTCCTTCAACAGAGACTCATATTACACTCGGTTAAGTGACTGTTGCAAAGTGCTTGTTCATCTGCTTACCTGCCATCTACCATCCCTATGTTCATGCCTCTGTGTCAATAAACTTGTGTGTTTCACTTACCCATCTGCCTCCGTCTGTGTCCTGACAGAAGACCAGACCTGTCAGCTGCATCTGTCTGTCCCATGGCCCAACCAGCGACATTCACCGGCACAGCGGGGGATTTTTAGCGGGTTCCTGCTACAGTGTTCTCTCTACCTTGAAGCACATTCACAGCTCTTTCATTCAGAACGTGCCCGGGTGGCGTTTGTGATCTCGCTACTCGCTGGACGAGCGCTACAATGGGCACAACCTCTCTGGGAATCCCATGCTCCTGTAACTGCCTCCATTACCTTCTTCTTCACCCATTTCAGAGAGGTTTTTGGACAAAGCACCGCCTAGCTTTCCGTACATGACCAATTATTCAACCTACGCCAGCAAGATGAATCTGTGAGTATGTATGCCCTCTGTTTCCGTACCCTGGCGGCTGCCAGTGGTTGGAATGAAACTGCCTTAAAAACTGCTTTATGCCAGGGCTTAAATTACCATGTCAAACAACTAATGGTACTATGGGCTTAGAAAATCTAATTCAGAAAACCATCCAGGTCGCCCAACGATTCTCTGCGTGTCAATTCAACTCAACCGCTGTTAATCCTCTGCCTGCCACACCATCTGTCGCCCTTCCAGCACCTGAACCTATGCAGGTGGATTCTACTCTACTAACCCCATGCGGAGCATCAGAGAAGATGCTTATACTGTGGGGGCATCTGATAGCCACTTGTCTGGTTCAACCACCACGCCCAGCTACCAGCTCGCATTGCCCCCCTTACCAGAACACCTGTACATCTCCTAAACTCTCATGTGTGTTTCAGCGCAAGCCCTCATTGACTCTGGCTCTGTTGGGAATTTCATCAGCAACCAGATTCTCCAGAAACTAAATGTACGTCGCAAACAATGCCAACAGGATCTCTGCATTCACACCATACAAGGAAAACTGCTGGGCCGTGGTCATGTTCGTCATTTCTCCCCCACACTGATGCTCCGCATCGGCTGCATGCACTACAGGGAAATCACATTCATGGTGCTGGAAGGTTCCACTGCAGACATCATCCTGGGATGCCCATGGCTCAAGCAACACCAACCTTGTATCCAATGGAACACTGATGAGATCTTCAAGTGGAGTAACAAAGGTTTTCCAAATGTTAATTTATTCCCAGAAAATCCTCTTCGAAGTCACCATAGAGGAAAGATGAGTGATTAACAGTGGTGGTAAGTGACTTATGACTGGATTACACTACATGATTTCTAATAAAATTATATCAGATTTAAAAACAACATTAGGCATTAGGCATACTGTTGATTAAATCTGAACTACTGCAAAATTTCTTATGCCCGCTGGAGCCTAGTGATGAAAGCAAGGAAACATGGATGTGGGAGCTACTGTGAGTTTAACGATGTGAAAGACACTGGCCAAGCGCATTTGTGTGCGAAAGAAAACTTTCATTTATAGTTCGGTTTACTTGTTTTAGTTACCTAAAAATGGGCACATAGTTTCAAAAAGTGGGCCAAAGATGTATTATAGAGAACGAGCCAAACTACAAAGAAGGAAAGAAAATAACACCAAAAGGAAGTGACTATTTACACCACCCTCCTATGAGCAAGAAAAAAGCACAGAAAATATAAACTAAACAGAACACATACAAATGGCAAATATAGCTGCAAGCAGCAGTATGGGCTCAATCAAGAACAGCAATGACAGTCTGGAGCCAGAAGAGCAAAATCTGCAGAAATTGATATACATGATGAACAGATAAGTTTATGTGAGAATGAACTTAAAATGAACAGAAGTTTGGGTTTGAATGAACACAGAATAAACAATATACACATTAAAATAATGAACAGAAAAGACATTAGTACAATGTCTACTCAGGTAAAAGAATTGAAGTGACACATTACATACACTTTTATAAATATGCACCATGGAGGAATCAAAATGAGTTAATTGTTTTATGCAGGAAATTCTGAACAATTTTACATTTGTTAAACAATATATACTTTAAGCAGCAACATAGTATTCTAGTAATTTAACCATGATGGACTATAACCATGTTTTACCTAATTTGATTAAGATCTTCTGTTATTAATGGAAATTTAATGGTTAGTGATAAATGGTTGAATTTTAAAAGAAACAAAGAATGACAAAAAATATATATATATTTTAACAGATTTTTCAGTAACGCTTTAGATTACACCCCGAAAAGTACTGTGCAATTACAATGAATTTACAGCATAACTTTCGATAATTATAGTGTACATATAAAGTAAGAACATGTAAGTGTAGGGGAACAATATGTGAAGTCTGGGGAATAAAGGGGTAACAACCAGAAAAATAACAAATTATTTATAATGTAAATATTTTATAACTAAGGGATTACTTACACTGTTATGATAGGCAACAATCTTACATTTGGGAGCAATTTAGCGAGAAAGTGCACTGATTAAGTTGTTTCAAGGCAAGTAGAAAGAACTATTGCAATCTTTTTTAATACATGGGGAAATATGCTTTTGTTTCACGTAGTTACAGGGTATGACATTACGGGCCGTATATTAAAGTGGAGCTTGTTACACTCTTATTTCATGTAGTTACAGGGTAAGTAATACTAATAATAATAAAGACGCAACCAATCTGATATCACTTGGAAAAAACAACTTCCTAAAAAACAACTTATTTCAAAACAGACTTATAGTAACAACACTTCTTATTAATTTCTCTTGCTTGGCTACCTCCTCCTCTTGTTCCACTTTTTCTTTCCACTGATGAATCTTATGAGGGAATCAAATGTCTATTCTGTAAGTAAATACAGTACACCTGGAAATGTGCTCACCGTTTACTCATCTTTTACCCTCATGCCATCTGAGATGTATATGACTTTCCTTCTTAAGATGAACACAAAAAGGTTTTTAGGAAAAAATAAATAATCTGGGAATGCTTTATATTGCAAGCTCATGTGTTCCTAAAAGTCGAAGCATCAAACAGCACAAACAGTAATAACTATAGTAATCCATACCACCCTAATGGTTGAATCGATGTCTTCTGAAGTGAAACGATATGTATTTGTAAGAAAAATACCAAATATTTTAATATTTTAAACTTTCGACCAACTGTCTTCTGCGCATGCATGCGAGGGTTGAGAGTTCAGGCTTGACGTAACTTGAAGTGTGACATAAGCGTGCCGAGAAA
Organism: Chanodichthys erythropterus; assembly: GCF_024489055.1. Taxonomy (NCBI): domain Eukaryota; kingdom Metazoa; phylum Chordata; class Actinopteri; order Cypriniformes; family Xenocyprididae; genus Chanodichthys; species Chanodichthys erythropterus. Next base: position 46,543,457 of record NC_090228.1, read on the forward strand.
CTCACGCAGATGTTGGATTCCGTCAGTTTTTTATTATTATTATTATTATTTTTTTTTTTTTTATTAATGCTCACATCAAAATACACTGAATAACAGATAATGATAATGAGAAACAAACAAGACAGAATAACAGAGACGGCAGTTCTTGCGCGAGTTTCACACGAATCTCCCGCGAGAACGTCATGAAAGCTTCACGTTGCTCATTACAATATGCTTCGTCAAACGCAAAGTCGACTCTCATGCAGGTGCCGGTGACAGCTGATCGGAAGAGAAAAGATGAATAGCCTAAACCATGAGAAAATGTCGGGGTGTACTGTATTTTCTTATAATACAGAATAGCAATGGGATTCCTTCTTAAGATTCATCAGCTGAGAAACAAGAGGAGGAAGCCAAGCGAGAAACAACAACAACCAAAAAATGGACAAAACCATTTTTTTTTTACCATAATTAAACCATAATTTTTTTAATTACTTGCCCTGTAATTACATGAAACAAGAGTGTAACAAGCACCACTTTAATTTACGGCCCATAATGTCATACTTACCCTGTAACTACATGGAAGCATATTTCCCCATGTATTAAAAAAGATTGCAATAGTTATTTCTACTTGCCTTGAAACAACCTAATCAGTGCACTTTCTCGCTAAATTGCTCCCAAACGTAAGATTGTTTTCTATCATAACAGTGCAAGTACCCCTTAGTTCTAAAATACTTACAGTATAAATAATTATTATAAATAATTATAGTTATTTTTCTGGTTGTTAGCCCTTTATTCCCCAGACTTCACATATTGTTCCCCTATACTTACATGTTCTTACTTTATAGGTACACTATAATTATCAAAAGTTACGCTGTAAATTCTTTGTAATTACGCAGTACTTTCTGGGCTGTAATCTAAAGCGTTACCGAATTTTCATAAAGGTGAAGAAACAAAATACAAAAAGCATTACATGTAATGAGGCTATAATTCTTTTATGTATAAGGAACATGAAAATATGGTAGTAATTGATTAATTTAAATTTATTTAAAGGTAAAGAAAACAAAAAGCAATAAATTACATGACACTGAATAAGGAAATGTAAAGTACAGTACCCAATAGAAGAATTTACATTTGAAACAATGTGTCTTTATACATACCATGTAATTAATCTGATATCCATTGACTGTTTAAGTTACATGAAAAAAAAAAAACCCACCCATTATTATACAAACCGACAAATGTAAGAGTTACTGCTATGTGACACACACACACAAGACACATACAGTAGTTATACATACTCCTTAATGTAAGACACACCCACAACCACCTCCCAGCAGACATCTTGTTGTTTGGGTGGGGGAGTGCGTGTTTGTGTTGATGATTGGGATTTAGTGGGTGATGTGATACAGCCTCATGGTTGAGATTCAGTGGGTGGTAAGGTAGATATTTTAGGGGTTGACGTAGTTGGAGTGATGGATGTAGACTTAAAAAATCTTCTAGTATGAAACTTCAAAGTTCTTCATTGGTGGGCTGCTTCATAGTGTGTTGGACAATGGTGTTGTAACAATCAGGGTTGGAACTTAAAGGTGCCCTAGAACCAGTTTTTACAAGATGTAATATAAGTCTAAGGTGTAAGTCTACTCATTTGATTCTGAATGAGTTTGATGGTGCTCCGTGGCTAACGGGCTAAAGCTAACATTACACACTGTTGGAGAGATTTACAAAGAATGAAGTTGTGTTTATGAATTATACAGACTGCAAGTGTTTAAAAATGAAAATAGCGACGGCTCTCTTGTCTCCGTGAATACAGTAATAAACGATGGTAACTTTAACCACGTTTAACAGTACATTAGCAACATGCTAACGAAACATTTAGAAAGACAATTTACAAATATCACAAAAAATATCATGTAATCATGGATCATGTCAGTTATTATTGCTCCATCTGCCATTTTTCGCTATTGTTCTTGCTTGCTTACCTAGTCTGATGATTCAGCTGTGCACATCCAGACGTTAATACTGCCTGCCCTTGTCTAATGCCTTGAACATGAGCTGGCATATGCAAATATTCGGGGCGTACATATTAATGATCCCGACTGTTACATAACATTTTGTTTTACATAACATTTTGATTCTAGGGCACCTTTAAAAGGAACTGAGTTTGAGCAGTTGATATGCATGTTACATTACTATTGTGAATGCTGATGTTGACAGGTGTTTAGTATGGTGGTTGAGAGAGCTTAACCTGCTGGAACTTAAGAAAACATCTTCATCATCAGTTTGACAACACGTGCTTCAAAAGTTCACAACAGATGCAAATAAAAAAAACACGCTGCAAAAATTTACAACACATGCAAATAAAAAAACGCTGCAAAAATTCACAACACACGCAAATAAAAAAAACGCTGCAAAAATTCACAACACATGCAAATAAAAAACACGCTGCAAAAATTCACAACACATGCAAATACAAAAACGCGCTGCAAAAATTCACAACACATGCAAATACAAAAACGCGCTGCAAAAATTCACAACACATGCAAATACAGAAATGCTCTGCAAAAATTCACAACACATGCAAATACAGAAATGCTCTGCAAAAATTCACAACACATGCAAATAAAAACACTGCAAAAATTCACAACACATGCAAATACAAAAATGCAATGCAAAAATTCACAACACATGCAAATACAAAAATGCAATGCAAAAATTCACAACACATGCAAATAAAAAAAACGCTGCAAAAATTCACAACACATGCAAATAAAAAACACGCTGCAAAAATTCACAACACATGCAAATAAAAAACACGCTGCAAAAATTCACAACACATGCAAATACAAAAACGCACTGCAAAAATGCACAACACATGCAAATACAAAAACGCGCTGCAAAAATTCACAACACATGCAAATACAAAAACGCACTGCAAAAATTCACAACACATGCAAATACAGAAATGCTCTGCAAAAATTCACAATACATGCAAATACAAAAATGCAATGCAAAAATTCACAACACATGCAAATACAGAAATGCTCTGCAAAAATTCACAACACATGCAAATAAAAAAAACACTGCAAAAATTCACAACACATGCAAATACAAAAATGCTATGCAAAAATTCACAACACATGCAAATACAGAAATGCTCTGCAAAAATTCACAACACATGCAAATACAGAAATGCACTGCAAAAATTCACAACACATGCAAATACAAAAACACGCTGCAAAAATTCACAACACATGCAAATACAAAAATGCACTGCAAATAGCACATACCAGGCCCGGCGGTCTCAAGCCCCCCTCTGTGATGATTTGAATAATGATGGTGATTAAAAAAACAACTTGTTTGACACATCTCTTTCCATTTTATTCACTACGTATGAGCCACAAGAGAAATATTAAGAAAATAAATTAAGGTTAAATAGTGTTATTAGACCATGTTGAAGCTTTTATCAGCTTTTATCGCTTAGTTTTTATTTTCACTTTCTGCAGTGAATAATTGACTTGGATTTGTGACATAAAATCAAGTCAATTATTTTAAAAAATGTATTATTTATTATTAATAAATTATTATTAAAATATTTTTAGGCAAGATGTGGTTGCGGGATGGTAATCCAATTGCCTTAAAACCCACGAAAATGTCAGACATTGAGATGATATGTAAGGGCTTACCAAGTGTGTCAAACCTGTATGTGATGCTATGAAAGCCTTGTTTATAAATACATGTCTTAACAACATGAATCAGCAACAGGGGGAAACCCTTTTTTCATAAATTTACCATAATTCCTGTCTCACCTTTGAATCATTTAGGACGTGATATCATGCATAAGTTAGGAATGGAAATTATATTTGATAAAAACTCTTTCCTTTCAAACTTACAGCTTTCTGTTGAGCCATTGCCAGAGGATGCAGTGGAGTTAAATGCTGAATAGGAAACCACAGAGCATCACTCACACACACAGGGGCCCACAGCTGAGGAAGTGGTTATTTTTATCGACTAGTGTTTTAACAAGTTTATTAGTTCATAGAGGTGTCTTAGATTGGGAACAAGTATTCTCACTCACACAGAGTGCAAGTTCTGTCAATGTAATATTTTCATATTTAAGTCACAACTATGTTCAGACACACGTCATGAGATTCTAAGGTGTATTAAATGTACTGTATAAAAATAAAAAAGGTAAAACATGAGCTATGTATAATAATCACAAGATGTGTATTCAGTGTTCTTATTGAAAGCATTGTGTAATTTCCATTACAACATCTACTACAACATTCATTTACACGACAATGGCATTTTAGGGGTCTAATAATGCAAATTTTTGAAAACAGGTTTAAAATGCAAGTTTTTGAAAACAATACTGTGATCTTCTTGAATTTGTGAAAACGGTGACGGCATGCATATGCGTATTATGCGTTCAGTCGTGCAGTTTCTGTTGTTTACTCCTGTTATCTCCTGCGTGTTACTGTTGGATTTATTAAAGACTGTTTTGTTTGAAGTCTCTATCGTTTTGCGATTGCTGCAACCACCCCTGACACCTGGACACTCAACTCTTGAACTTTGCATTGTTAGAATCATGCACTACTGATTAACTCAGGTATACATAATATTTTCCCCATTCTTTTCATGGTGTCTAATACACAGAGGAGAGGAATGAAACTGAATTTGCAGTGAGTTTCATCAGGAAAAAAACAGCACAGGTTAAAAATAATAATCTTTTTTGTACTGTAACTTTCTGCAATGTTAGCACAGATATACAAAATGCCAATCTGTGTGGTATAGTATGCCACAAAAAAGATTAACATTTTATCTGCTGTCACGTGTTTTCCAGTATACAGTTGTTAAAGGTAACCTAGAACCCCTTTTCACAAGATGATATATAAGTCTAAGGTGTCCCCTGAATGTGTCTGTGAAGTTTCAGCTAACAATACCCCATAGAATTTTTTATTATTCAATTTTTTAACTGCCTGGAGCAAAATTTCAAGATTTTATTCAGAATACAACATAGATGACATATCAAATGTTTAAACTGAGAAAATGTATAATTTTAAGGGGAAAATAAGTTGATTTTAAATTTCATGGCATCAACACATCTCAAAAAAGTTGGGACAAGCCTTTTTATAACAGTCTGCAAATGTCTGGGGACTGAGGAGATTGCTCAAGTTTAGGAATAGGAATGTTGTCCCATTCTTGTCTAATACAGGCTTCTGGTTGCTCAACTGTCTTAGGTCTTCTTTGTCGCATCTTCCTCTTTATGATGCGCCACATGTTTTCTATGGGTGAAAGATCTAGACTGCAGGCTGGCCATTTCAGTACCCGGATCCTTCTTCTACGCAGCCATGATGTTGTAATTGATGCAGTATGTGGTCTGGCATTGTCATGTTGGAAAATGCAAGGTCTTCCCTGAAAGAGACAATGTCTGGATGGGAGCATATGTTGTTCTAGAACTTGGATATACTTTCAGCATTGATGGTGCCTTTCCAGATGTGTAAGCTGCCCATGCCACACGCACTCATGCAACCCCATACCATCAGAGATGCAGGCTTCTGAACTGAGCGCTGATAACAACTTGGGTTGTCCTTGTCCTCTTTAGTCCAGATGACATGGTGTCCCAGTTTTACAAAAAGAACTTCAAATTTTAATTCGTCTGACCACAGAACAGTTTTCCACTTTGCCACAGTCCATTTTAAATGAGCCTTGGCCCAGAGAAAAGGCCTGCGCTTCTGGATCATGTTTAGATATGGCTTCTTTTTTGACCTATAGAGTTTTAGCCGGCAACGGCGAATGGCACGGTGGATTGTGTTCACCGACAATGTTTTCTGGAAGTATTCCTGAGTCCATGTTGTGATTTCCATTACAGTAGCATTCCTGTATGTGATGCAGTGCTGTCTAAGGGCCCAAAGATCACGGGCATCCAGTATGGTTTTCCGGCCTTGACCCTTATGCACAGAGATTGTTCCAGATTCTCTGAATCTTTGGATGATATTAGGCACTGTAGATGATGATAACTTCAAACTGCAATTTTTCTCTGAGAAACTACTTTCTGATATTGCTCCACTATTTTTCGCCGCAGCATTGGGGGAATTGGTGATCCTTTGCCCATCTTGACTTCTGAGAGACACTGCCACTCTGAGAGGCTCTTTTTATACCCAATCATGTTGCCAGTTGACCTAATAAGTTGCAAATTGGTCCTCCAGCTGTTCCTTATATGTACATTTAACTTTTCCGGCCTCTTATTGCTACCTGTCCCAACTTTTTTGGAATGTGTAGCTCTCATGAAATCCAAAATGAGCCAATGGTGGCGGCGGCGCGCACAGACGCAGCAGCTCTGAGCTCTCTCGATTGGCGTAATGTTTTCCTGGTGTTGTTGATATGGTGCATTTTCTCGCACATCCATCTGGCTGAGGCACTTAAGTACAGCCGTGCTGAACTCCTAGAACTCAACATTGGGGACTTGTTTTTTATCCCTCCTGAGATCGTCAGAAGACCTTTCGGGACACTCGCAGCAGCAAAACCGAGAAGGAAACGCTGCGAGCGGCGGCAGAAGAGAGGCAAGCGGGCCGGCGTGTTAACTAGGCTAAAGGCTAACCCGTTTAAGCCCCCGCTCCCTACCATCTTCCTCTCTAACGCCCGATCAATCCGCAATAAGATGGATGAGATTTGACTGCGACTGACAATGCAGAGGAATTTAGCCAACTGTTGCAGCATGAAACCTGGCTGGATTACACCACCCCAGACACAGCTATCGAGCTAGCCGGCCTTACCTCCTACCGAGCCGACAGAACAGTTGATTCGGGTAAGAAGATTGGCAGAGGCCTGTGTATTTATATCAACAACTCTTGGTGCACAAATGCCACTGTAGTTGAAAGACTCTGTTGCCCTGACGTGGAGTTTATGATGCTTAAATGTAGGCCGTTTTATCTCCAGAGAGAATTTTCTGCTGTATTTATCTGTGCGGTGTATTCCCCCTGATGCTAATGCCAATCTGGCTATAGCACATCTACACGACAGCATTAATAACAGCCTGGCTGCACATCCAGACAGTGTCTTTATAGCAGCAGGGGATTTTAATCATGCTGACTTGAAGACTGTACTCCACAAACTCCACCGTAATGTGAACTGTGCAACCAGGGGAAACAAAACACTGGATCAAGTGTATACTAATGTGGCCAATGCTTACAAAGTCCAGGTATATCCTCATCTGGGTTTGAGTGATCATATGAAGAGTTCAGATGCAAAACCCTCTAAATCCATCAGACATCTTTTCTTTTAAATGAGCATTTTTTACCAGGCTTTTACAATCAAGTTCAGGAGTTTCATTTTAAAGGTAATGATAAGGTTATTAGCTAGTGAATAAAATAACTTTTTTTCAAAAATGTCACTCTAGACAATTTATTGTTTTTTAACGAGTTAGATTTTCTTTTGCGTCAAAACCAGCTAAATCCATTTGTGCTTATTTTACAAAAACCTAGAAATCCACCTATTTGTGGCAAGACATAGTAAATAGTTGAAAAATCACTAAAGATGCAACTAGAAACCCTGAAAAAGATGATAGCACAATCATTTCAAAACTAAACAGTAGACAAACCTCTTTACACAGGGGTCTAACACGTCTTTTCTATTCAGCCTCCACTTTTTGCCTCCTCCGTTTACATGGCACAGCTTCCATATGAGACAGAAGAATAGCATCTTGTTTGACTTTGTCTTTGGCGAAATAGATCTGTTGTTTGATGTATAATAAATCTGATTCCTTCAAAGTAACGGCACTGCACGAAGAACTGTTATGAGTGCATGATACAATTGCAACCAAGCCATTTCCACTGTAGGCTATTTTGCCTTATGACAGGCAGAGTTTTGAGGTAAATAACGTTTTCTTCTGCCATTCAATGTTAGTAGGACAGGCTGATCCATTTCATCGTACTCCATCTTTTAATTTAAAAAACTCAATCTGAATCTGAATCTAAAAAAATCTCCTCAGCACGCCGCTATATTGAAACCGCTCGAAATCATATGATTCGATTCGCGCCTTCTGATTGGTTCTCGGAATATAGTGGCTTTTGCTGCCAAAGGGAAGTGGCGTCTAGAGGCTTTTGCCAACAAACCGATATTTCTGAATGGGCTGACGCTGCGATTTAGAGGATTTGAAGCACGTGATTTGTTGAACGTGTACTACGTGCCGTAAGCATTCGTTCAATGTCATTATGTCATTTTTGACAGAGATGCCGTTTAGCAGCTTTTGCATCTGAACTCTTCGTATCTCCCTCATGTTTCATTCTCGGTATATACCCATTATTAAGACTACTGGGACCACAGTGAAGCCAGCTAGAATTTGGCCAAAAAAATGCTATCCCTGAGCTACAGGACTGCTTCCACCACACAGACTGGGATGTCTTCGGAGACCGGGAATTACTAACACGCCAGGCCCTAGATGAATACACCACAGTAGTTATGGATTATATCAATTTTTGTGTGGACAGAGTTACATCCTGGAAGCTGTTCCATGTTTTTCCTAACCAAAAACCATGGATGATGCATGAGGTTCGGATGCTACTTAAAGCCAGGGATGTAGCATATAGGTCTGGAGACAGAGAGGCCTACAGTACAGCCAGGAGTGCTCTTAAAGGGGCATCAAGTCCGCCAAACTGAATTATAAAAGGAGGATTGAAGCCCATTTCAACATCTCAACGAACTCCCGGCAGGTGTGGGAAGGAATAAGAGCGATCTCGGACTACAAGTGTATAACATCTGCCTCTGTAAATGGTTCTTCCACTCTAGCAGAGGACTTAAACCTGTTCTATGCCCATTTTGATAGGGAGAACAAGGACACATTGTGGTCCCTCCTGCCCACCAACGACAACACTGCACCGGTCCTGAGCCTTCATGAAGTAAGACTCTGCCTCTACTCTGCCTCTACTCTCTGGGTAACATCAACCCCAGGAAGGCACCTGGACCAGACGGAGTTCCGGGCCGAGTGCTAAGAGACTGTGTGGGCGAGCTTGCCGAGGTCTTTACTTCCATCTTTAACCTGTCTCTGACCAAGTCATGGGTCCCAGCATGTTTCAAAGCAGCCATAATCATTCCTGTTCCCAAACAGGCCAAGGTCACATGCCAGAATGACTATAGACCTGTGGGACTTACACCTATCCCTGGCAAATGCTTGGAGCGGCTGGTTGTGAAACGCTTAAAAAAGGCCTTACCAACCGCTCTTGACAAATACCAGTTTGCATACAGGGAGAACAGATCAACAGAGGATGCCATTGCCATTGTGCTCCATATGCTGTTGGAACACCTGGAGCACAAAAACACCTATGCAAAACTGCTTTTTATGGATTTCAGTTCAGCTTTCAATACAATCCGGCCAAACAAACTCCAGCTGAAACTACGTAACCTCGGTCTGAACAACTCATTATGTAATTGGATTATGAATTTTTTAACCAACCGCTCTCAATTTGTGAAAATAGGCGAGCACATTTCAAACAGCATATACATCAGCACTGGTGCCCCTCAGGGTTGCGTGCTCAGCCCATTACTTTACACACTTTATACACATGATTGTTCTGCCTCATCCCCCACTAATTACATCATTAAATTTGCAGACGACACAACTGTGCTCTGTCTCATAACAAACAACAATGAGACGGCATACAGGGAGGAGACTGAACGTTTGGCAGGGTGGTGTAAAGAATATAATTTGACTCTTAACATCAAAAAGACAAAATAAACCGTTGTTGACTTTCGTAAATCAAATCATACTGGACATTCACCACTCTACATTAATGGAGAGGTAGTGGAGAGGGTGCATAGTTTTAAATTCCTGGGTCTCACTGTGTCGGAGGATCTGTCCTGGGGCAGTAACATCACCTCAGCTGTAGGAAAGGCCCAGCAGAGACTCTTTTACTTGAGGAAGCTGAAGAGAGCCAAACTCCCCCAGAGGCTCATGATAAACTTTTATAACTGTGCAATCCAAAGTGTGCTGACTTATGGGCTGTTAGTGTGGTTTTCTAGCTGAACAACAGCTGATCTGCAGAGGATTCAGAGGGTGGTGAAAAATGCCGGGAAGATCATCGGGACTGTTCTCCCGGAGATTTCTACTGTGTACACCTCCTGCTGTCTGCGCAGGACACACAACATTATAAGAGACCGGTCACATCCAGCACACAGTCTGTTCCACCTGCTGCCCTCGGGTAGGAGGTATAGGTCCCTCCAGGCCAGAACATCCAGAATGGCCAACAGTTTCTATCCCCAGGCAGTCATACTGCTGAACAAACATTGTCCCCCTCTGCCCCCCTCACTCACTTAAAGTATAGTAGGTATGATGCACCATCTTCCAATAACTGCAATAACTATGAACTGGACTTTGCATTGCTGCAGCACACTCAATTACACACTTTTTCCAGTTATTATAGTTTATTTATCTTACATATTACACACCTTGTTTGCTACATGTTGTACTGTTCTGTATCACGTACCACCCTCCAACAACTGCAGTAGCTGAAAATCTGGACTTTCCATTGCTGCAGTACACTTAACTATACACATTTTTCCTGGCTACTAGAGGTTATCTATCTTATGTTTTACATTCCTTGTTTGTCACATGCTGTCTGGGTTATATACTGTGCTATTGTAGATCTTTTACACTTTATGAAATCGATTGAATGCTCTAATGTAATCTCGTTGTATTCTTACAATGACAATAAATTATTATTATTATTATTATTTGGCATAACATTTCAAAATGTCTCACTTTCAACATTTGATATGTTATCTATATTCTATTGTGAATAAAATATAAGTTTATGAGATTTGTAAATTATTGCATTCCTTTTTTATTCAAAATTTGTACAGTGTCCCAACTTTTTTGGAATCGGGTTTGTGTAATACATTGCATAAACAAAGTTCACAAAGCTAATATAACCCTCAAAATGGATCTTTACAAAGTGTTTGTCGTCAGATCATGTAAGTATACTATTTATTTGAATTTTTACATTTGATTCTGAATGAGTTTAATAGTATGTTGCAGCTAACGGGGCTAAAGCTAACATTACACACTGTTGGAGAGATTTATAAAGAACAAAGTTGTGTTTATGAATTATACAGACTGCAAGTGTTTAATAATGAAAATAATGACATGCCTTTGGTCTCCGTGAATACAGTAACTGTATTTGTGTGCCCACATTTAACAGTACATTAGCAACATGCTAACGAAACATTTAGAAAGACAGTTTACAAATATCACTAAAAATATCATGATATCATGGATCATGTCAGTTATTATTGCTCCATCTGCCATTTTTTGCTGTTGTCCTTTCTTGCTTACCTGCAAGTCTGATGATTCAGCTGTGCACAGATCCAGACGTTAATACTGCATGCCCTTGTCTAATGCTTTGAACATGAGCTGGCATATGCAAATATTGGGGGCGTACATATTAATGATCCCGACTGTTGCGCCACAGTCAGTGTTATGTTGAGATTCGCCTGTTCTTCAGAGGTCTTTTAACCAAATGAGATTTACATAAGAAGGAGGAAACAATGGTGTTTGAGACTCACTGTATGTCATTTCCATGTACAGAACTCTAATTATTTAACTATGCCAAGATACATTCAATTTTCAATTCTAGGGCACCTTTAATTTTAAAACTGAAACCATAAGTACTATTTATGGTCAATAAAAGGAATCCGCCATAGAGAATAACCAGAGAGACACTTAGAGAACAGGGACATCCCCTAACTAAATCTAGACCAATTAGCATTAAGGGGCTGGAGCTAAAGGTGTCTAAAATAGGTAAAATATCACGAAGCTACAACATAGAACTCAGATCAAGCTACTGTAAGGTAAGATAGGGGACATTCAGTTAAATAATTCCTTATTAAAATATGTAAATATAATACAGAAAATATATGCTATAATATATTCAAAAAGTAGGTACATTACATTACATTACATTGCTGCGTATTGCAATATGCATCGCTGTGCGTCCGTTTACCCCCATATAAATGATGAATGCCTATCAAAAACTATGGTCAGGAAGAGACGAGAGTCCAGCGATAAGAAGCCTCCTCAAAAAAAGACTTGAGATGAAGCATTTGCATCACTTTCAGGTAGGCATATGTTTGCAAAATTGAAAAGGAAATGATTTGTAGTAGTAGAATTAAGTTGTGGATTAACAGTTTAAGAAAATTTAAAGGTGTTTAACACTTTCAATCATTTTACACTCTAAGGTGATCAGATATTTCCTTGTCAAAATATCACTTGTTATTATCTATGATAATAAAAAAACATGAACAATATATATTTGTATGATTTGTTTCTAATTATTATTTTGCATTTTGAGAATAAAGAATATGTTTTTTGACAGTGTAAACAGGGATCTTGTCCTAAAAATGTTGGGACATCAGATATGGAATGCCAAATAAAAAAATAATTACATAAATATATAAATAAATGTAAAAACGACTTTATAACAAGTAATTTTATACTTTTATTTCCTTTTCATATATAAATGTAATTATTACACATTTGTTTATTTTTTCATTTATTCATTTATAAATGTCCACATTTATCTATTAATGGTAGAGCCATCTTTAGTTTGCGCCAACCCTGGGTTTTAGGCACCATGGAAGTGGTTCTGCTTTTAGCACTCCACGGCTAACCTGCTCTGGTGCAGGTTATGTTCTGGGTAAGAGAGAGTAGAGTTGCAACACACTTTGGGTACACAAGATGAAGTGCATAATAGTATGCCATTAGGTAGAGCACACCTTCATGAAGGTTGTAACAGGTGTAGTACCAACGGCTAACATGCAGTTGTCCTCTGACACGATCAGGACGGGACTGAAGAGTTGTCTCCCCTTGAGGAAGGAATCTGGGTTTTCTGTTGGCTAGAAATACAAACACAAAAATAACTTAGGAGCACATCTTGATATAAATGACCACTCTTCGATTTCTCTTGGTCTTGTAGAAATATAATTAAGGTTATATGTCTCCCCTCAAGGATGTTCAGGATTGCTTTACTTGCATGTCCCAAGAAACCAGTATAAACACAGTAAGCAATTTTCCATTTAAAAGACATCTAATACATGTCCAAACACAGCTCTAATGTCTGGACTAAAACAAGGCAAAATTTTGGCTTTGAAAATGTAATGGACGTCTTAATCTTAGGCCAAGAATAGACTAGTCAATTAAATAACATATCAAAGAAATGAAACCAGACACCTTGTAATCACTGTTGACTTTGCTTACATGATGAAATACTGACCACTTCACAAGTTATTTTAGCAAAAACGATAAGAAACCAAATTCAAATTTATTTTGGTTACTCATAACTGGACTATATTGGCTCTATAGTTAAAGGATTAGTTCACTTTCTAATAAAATTTTCCTGATAATTTACTCACCCTCATGTCATCCAAGATGTTTTTTTTTTCTTCAGTCGAAAAGAAATTAAGGTTTTTGATGAAAATATTCCAGGATTATTCTCCTTATAGTGGACTTCAATGGGCACCAAACAGTTGAAGGTCAAAATTACAGTTTCAGTGCAGCTTCAAAGGGCTTTAAATGATACCAGACAAGGAATAAGGGTCTTATCTAGAGAAACGATTGGTCATTTTCGGGAAAAAATGTAAATGTATATGCTTTATATAAAAAAAATGAATCACCCTCCAAGTGGTTCCGCCAAAACCGCACTTTCATATTCTTCAAAAAGCTTATGCTGTATGTCTTACGCCTTCCCTATTCAACTTATGGAACTTAATTAGTATGTAGTAGTTAGACATTTAATATAAAGTGGGACCACATATTCTTATAAATATATAAAACTATATACATTTTCTGATAAATTTGTCTTGTAGGACTTTCAGCTTTTACTGTCAAATCATATCAAATGTTCATTGTTTAAAAACCTGACAGAAAGGACTTTTGCAGGAGCCCCTTGGGTGGCTATTTCAGAGGAATGTACTTTGAAACTCCATAAAAAAACCGATATGCAAAATAAATAGAGTTTAATATAAATATAATTGTATTTCTTATAAATTTTCTAAAAAATTAATTATTCATTTTATTAATTTTCTTAAATAAATATATTTTCTTATACAAATTAGACTTTCTTATACATTTTCTTAAAAATAAATATATTTTCTTAAATTAGACATTTTCTTATACAAATTACACATTTTCTTATAGATTTTCTTTTAAATAGATTATAAAATTTCTCGGTCACACTTTATATTAAATATAAATGTTAGTATATAGTAGTTAAAAGATATTTAAAATAAAGTGGGACCACATATTCTTATAAATAGGGCTGTCAAAATAACGCGTTAATTTCGATTAATTAATCTGAGAAAAAATAACGCGTTAAAAAAATAACGCAGATTAATCCATTCCGTATTGACCTTTGAACCTGGAGCCGTTCTAGCCACCATTCGACTGTAAAATTAAGGAGGGAGACGACTGCTGCGCTGACGGACATAACGAGCAGAACTCCTCCCTCGTGCGCGCGAGCTCTCTTCTTCTTCAAAGTAAGCATTGTCTTCGCACTCTCTCTACCTCACACACAATATCTAAATCAACTGACACAATGCTAAAAGTTCGTAATACCGAATCCATGTTTCACGAGGCGCATTCGGAGAATGTTTTTCCTGAATAACCGTTGGGTGTGAATAGTGCTCAAAAGAACATCACCTCATCTTCTCTGACAGGCGCCTTGCACGTGCAGCTGACATAAACCACACTTTCAGTAAACAAAAAGAAAATCCTATGCAGTGGTTAAGTGTTTTATGCGTTGACTAATCGATATTCTAATAACAGTCGCGATTCGCACGCAACGCGTCAACGTCCGCTAATGTCCAATTCGCGACCTAATGACTCATTTGAACAGATTCATTTGAATGAATCATGACAACAACTGATCGGTCCACACGGTCTATAATGAATCATTTACTCGAACAACTCTGGAATGAGAACATAAGTGTGCTTACCCCATTTAGCAAGAGTGGTTAGTAAAATTAGCCTTAATAATCAACAATATTTTCAGGTTATGTAAATGACAATGTGTAGTAAATTAGGCCTACCTATAAAATCAGTTAGTTTAGACTGGAGTGAGGTGAAACCAGAACAAAGCAAGTTGTTGTTAGCTAGGTGCATTCAATTGTATATGGTAGAAAATTATATTATTAGTTAATATAAAATGCTACTTTTTAATACTTTTCAGGTTTAGCAAAAAAGCATCTTCTCTTACAAAGCTATAAAATCACTTTTTTTTTTTTTTTTGCAAAGAGGGCAAGAAAGAATTACAGTGAGAGTGACGGGTACTTTATTATCGGGCTCGCAGATCACGTGGGTAGGGCACTTTTTTACTGTTTGTGTGGATGACCGTGTCTGTCACCACTGAAGACCATTTTTGACCCAAGAAAAACCCTGCATTGATTCATTTGAATTGAAATATTTAATACTTTCACAGCAAAAATGATGTATGCGATTAATTTAGATTAATTAATCACAGAGTATGTAATTAATTAGATTAAATTTTTTAATCAATTGACAGCCCTAAAATATATAAAACTATATACATTTTCTGACAAATTTTCTTATGAATAAATGATGTGTTTTCTTATAAATAAATAAATTTCCTTGGTATGGAAAAGCCACTTGAGTCCGCCTGCCAGACGAAAAGCTGACTGAAGACTGAAACAAAAGGGTGGCTGTGATGGAGCTGTTTTCTGTTGTTCTCCATGTTACACCATGAACTGAAACGAAAACATATACATCAGCATTATTTAAATAAATACATTCATGGCATTTAGAGCAAATTTGACTTGGTCTAGGATGATATTAAAAAACATTGGACAAAAATGAGTCATTTAGGATCTTAAACCAGTCATGGAGCCACATCTCTTCCAGCCCGAGTCTCTGCTCTGGATCAGGCTGCAGAGAAGCACTAATCATCTGGCAGCATTCTGTGCAAAAAGATGAGAGATATCTGATTATTAGCTCATACTGTACACCTGTTTTGAATGATTATGAATTAAAATTGGCCCTCTTTGTTTTTTTGTTTTTTTTAAATGAAGCTCTCACCTTGTGACAGGCCAGGTTTGCACCATTCGTCTTCGCTGATCATACGCAAGTCGTTGTCTGAGGGATAATACCCACACACCGTGGCAAACAGGAGGATCCCTAGTGACCACACAACCGCTGTTGACGTGGTACTTTATCAGCACATTCTCCAGTTTTATGTCTCGATTGAAGACTCCGCGCTCACAGCAAATGTTAGCAGCGTGAATGACCTGCTGCATAACGTGCCTTGCTGTCCTCTCATCGAGACTTCCTCCTTGAAGCTTCTTGAAGCTTAACATGTTTGTGCATGGGATGGGGTGCTCCAGGACCATGTAGTGGTCTGGGTCGTCCTGCCAGTCCAGCAGTTTAATTATCTGTGGAACTCTGGGGCCTTTATTGGCCATTAATGTCAGGCCGATCTCCATGGGGAGGTGTTTGGGATGGCCAGGCTAAGATCAAGAACAAATAATACAGACCTGCCAACATGTACGCATTTTGCGTACCAGGTACGCATTTTGACCTCAAAGTACGCTGGTACGATTTGTCATTCTATACTACGCAAAAACCCGGTGACTCCTCTGTGCACGCCTAGTACTCAAATCCAGCTCAATCTGAGCGCTGGGTTCATTTCCCTAAATAGCAAGAGGGGATGATTGACAAATGCGTACAGCCTATCAATAAAAAGAGACTGCAAATCGACAGCAATACAAAATCCCGCTCGATCCCTCCTTCCACTCCCGCCGTCTGTGACTGAATTCTCAAGCGAGGACAATACAGCAGTCATGGTACTTCTGACTCCTTAAGGTAAACGAGTATAAAATGTACAAGTAATGTTGAACAACAAATCTAAATAAAATTGAAATCGCTGATTATGAAAATGTTGTGATGTGTGACTGACAAGCGCGAGTCTGGAGAAATAGGCGTTTATTTATTTATTCTCAGTGTTGAGAAACATATATAGCCTACATGTGTTGCGTTATTGTGTTAATACTAACTAAAGTAACTAATTATGTTACATAGCCTACTTATTTTGTATGAAAACTAGCACATTAGTTAATTACGCATTTAAAATGACCGTTGTCTCAATGCTGCGCGAGCCCTCTCTCAAACACAAACGCGTGCGCGCACAGAGAGGTAAAATGAAAATTGCCGTGTTTGGTTTAAAATTTGTTCTTGCTTGTGTTATTTTTTTGGTCAGAAAAGATTTTTAACTATCCACCCGTGTTTTTAAGATTCGGTAAATGACGGACGCTTTAGTTAACACAACCCCTCGTTATATGACTAACTTCTTGATATTCTTGAATACTCGATTCGTTTGCTCTTATTGGTCCTTTCTATTCATTGTCAACTGTTTTCTATAAATATGTTTGCATTGGCTAACCTTTTATTCAGCGAATGTTTGTCTTGTTTATAATTCAAAGACAGCACGCTACAAATAGAAACCATTTTTTCTGTGGGATTTAGTATCATATTTGGATATTGGAATAATAAATTAAGTATTTTAAATGAATCACATGTTTACTATTTTCTAAGGGTTTCTTAATTGTAGACTAGTTTTCATTACAAAACCTGTATGAACGACTCAACTGTCAGGTTAGTTGTATGTAAATATAGCCTTCTTGAAATTGCAAACAAAAAATTTTGTCCATATTAAATATATGAATGTGATTTACTTGTGGTTTGTATAAGCACACATTATGCAATGCAAGATTAATCATGAATTAAAAAAAATGCTTTTGAGCAGGTGTAGTAAAATTTTTAATTGTGTCAAATTAAAAAAACTTTAACAGTCAAAATTAGATTAAAGAAGATGGGTTTGTGTGCTTTGTGTATTGTATCAAAAATGTAATACCCACCCCCCACCCCCCCGTCACGTCACACTGGTACTCGAAAAAATTTTCCAAGGTTGGCAGGTCTGATAATAGTTAGATGGAGGTGATTTCCCAGATTAACATGAATATAAGATGTAATAAATTGAAAACAGTGACTGAGAAGCAATAACACGGTGTACTCACAACTAATATATATGGCATATATAGCTTCTTTTCTGCAATTTTCAAAGCCACCTAAAAAAAACCCCAAAGAATAAACAATTAGCATGTCAGGTTTATATCATTCCAGTCAAAACTCTTGAAGAGATATGCAAAGTTTTGTAAGTAAAAAAGTTTACGGAAAAAGTTATACCTTAATGCCATTCTTGCAGCAAGTCCCTGCTTCCACACAGCCATACCCTCCTTGACCCAGCTTGTGTCTAAATTCATATTGCCAGCAAATGTGGCCTATTAAAAGATAAGCACTTGTAGTTAGCATGAAATATATATATATATAAGCAAGTTGCAACCCACCATTGACAGGAACTATACTCTCATTCCGGCGTAATAATCAAGGAACTTTGCTGCCGTACCATGGCTGCAGCAGGCACAATGATATTACACAGTGCCTCTCACAAATGTCTCCATGGTTGCAAGGCAAGCAGGGGGTCACAGGCGCTGCGTAATATCATTTCGCCTGCTACACTCATGGTACGGCAGCAAAGTTCCTTGATTATTATGCCAGAAAGAGAGTATAGTTCTTTGCCATATCGGCCTAGAAAATCGCAACCTTTCATTTTCCGTCGGTCTTAGTACACGATTTAACTACAGAAGAGTCAAGTTTTAAATAGGAAAAATATCGAAACTCTTTGGTAATTTTTGAGCGAGATGCTAACGATCTAATCAGATTCAATGAACTATGCTAAGCTATGCTAAAAGTGGTTCCGCCAGACCCGGAGATCGGCTGAATGGTAAATGGAAAACGGTAAAACTCAACTGTTTAACTCTAGGGGAGTTGGAAAATGAGCCAATTTTCAAAAACTGTGGAGTGTTCCTTTAAAGCTCAAGATTTATTCACAAGTTCACAAATTTACAAGGAGTGTTTAAAGGTGCCATTGAATTGAAAATTGAATTTACCTCGGCATAGTTGAATAACAAGAGTTCAGTACATGGAAATTACATACAGTGAGTCTCAAACACTATTGTTTCCTCCTTCTTATATAAATCTCATTTGTTTAAAAGACCTCTGAAGAACAGGCGAATCTCAACATAACACAGACTGTTACGTAACAGTCAGGATCATTAATATGTACGCCCCCAAATTCATGCATATGCTCATGTTCAAGGTATTAGACAAGCTAGTATTAACGTCTGGATCTGCACAGCTGAATCATCAGACTAGGTAAGCAAGCAAGGACAACAGCGAAAAATGGCAGATGGAGCAATAATAACTGACATGATCCATGATAACATGATATTTAAAGGGGCCGCAGCATGAATCGGCGCATTTCTAATTATGCCTATTGGTTGATGTATTGGTACTCATCTCCACTAACTGAATCTCTAATATGATATTGGTAAACCCTTTCAGTGTCCATGGTAGATGTTGTAATAATGTGCAACAAAATGTACTTAACATAAAACTAAGTTATGGAACAGCCTGTACTTACAGATTGTAATTATGTCCATGTACTGTTACGCATATGTATCGGGCCGAGTCAGCTATAGTCAATTGGCTGTCAGATTATATGACACAGACTTTTCAGCCTGTGCCTTATATTGTTTCATGGCTGAACTTTGATCATTTACAATGCTGCCTATGACAATTAGGTGGTAGTAAGTAATGCAATTTAAAATAAAAATCCCAATCCTATGTAAACCCTTGTTTATGATGATCAGATCTGCTCCTCTCTCCGTACAGTATCTTCTGCTCTCATTCCAGCTTTTCTTCTCTTTGGAAATGTAGTAAAAACTGGAGTGATTGTAAATCCATCCATCTGTTCACACAACCAGTTCATTTATTAGCTCTCCTCATAAACACTAAACTATACAACTAGTAGTATATAATGCATACTGTATTCTTTAAAATGAACTTTAATCAGGTCATTATTCTTCAACAATAATAAATCTCTCTCATTTATGAGGTTGGTGTTGTCAGATTGTAGCTGGTGTGTCTCTTGTGTGTAGTTTGTGCCCAGCACTATGAGCGCAGTCAGCAGAACAACACACAGCAGCACCAAACACACTGTAGCTGCTCTGTAGTTTCTGATCCTCACAGAATCACCTACTGAACACCACAGACATCAACATAAATGTTACTTCTAATATGGCTAATGTTTGTTATTATTATGAAATGAGTCTCAGTACCTGAGCTTCCAGGTGTTTGGTGTGTTGTGGAGATCTGTCTTCCTGTCCTGACATCATGACTGTTAGGTTCTTCATTAGCATAGATATGCTCTTCATTTTCTCTGTCCATGTTCGAGTTGACATAATTATGCATAGACATCTTCAGTCTGTTGGAGTTGAACGTGCATCTGTTGGAAGTTGTTGCTTCATGCTTTTGAGCCCTACTTTTAAAGGCATCACTGTAGTCAAGAACATGTGACATAAACTGTCTATTTTCCCTTTTTCCCTTACTCTATGTTTAGTCATTTCTTGTGGTTCATTGTGAAACACACTAAAATTACTCATTGGTTTCCTCTGTCCAAATCTATTTAAAGAATGTTAATTTGTCAGAGGAAAGTTAAATAAATTATTTAATAAAATAAACGGCTAACTGTACATCTATATCTTCATATAACTTGTTTTAATATTGATAGTGCTATTCATCTGTTTTAAAATATATATATATATATATATATATTTTAAAACCATCAGCTGAGGGAAGACTGATGAAGACTACATTAAAGAAGGATAAGAGCATAAGAAAAATGACAAATAGTTTAAGAGAAAGCAGAAGAACATCTGGCTGTTGGGCATGAATCACTGAGATTGATACTGAATTGCAAGTATAAAGAAAACAAGTATAAAGTTGTCTGCCACTTTCTGTGGAATAAAGTCATGCTCAGATGTATTACAGTAGCTGCTTTCTGTCTAAAGAAAAGGAAACTTAAACTTAAATGGTTCCTGCAATAATGTGTTAAATTACCCATCATACTACCTAAATTTAACATCTGTACTAGACAAAATATTTAGCACCGCCTTTTAAGCTGTAAAATATGAAAAAAATGTCATAGAAAGCATTAAGTTTAACTTTCTCATGCATGTCAACACATTGTTACAACACTAATTTTGTTTTACAACAAATTATAAGTAAACTGTTTGTTTCTTGTAAATTATTGCTTCAATTAATTTTTTGGCAGATAGAACCTTATAATTCCAAGAGAAAAGTGTTTTTTTTTTTTAGAATTAGAAGGTTCTATCTGCATTTGACCCGTTCTAAAAATCCCCATTTACAAATTTGAGAGGATTTTGATATTGTATATTTAGAATACATTTAGGGTCCCTGTCATTTTCATGTTTGAAAGAAACTTGTTCCCCATATAGTTTTTGCTATATGGAATGCAAAATAATTCCGAGGG